>NC_088651.1:9168954-9201454 GCF_964019385.1 Sycon ciliatum | reverse complement strand
ATCACATCATCTGCTGCTGCCACCATTGCTACTACCCCACAAAGTTGCTGCAATGTTCATTGTAACATTTGCAATCTAGAGACGCAATCGTCACTGCTGTTTGATGCTCTGCAATCGTCCAACAGCAAGAAAACGGGATAAGTTCCCGCATATATATGTATGTGCTCTCGTCGGTTACCACTGGTCTTGCATCTGCAGTGCCAGCAGGTGGTGTGCTTCTTCTCCTTTTGCTGCCCGTCTGGAGCCCACTTGACCCTAGTGATAGTGGCTCTACAGGACTGGGCAGGTGTGTGTGTGTGAGTGCGTGCGTGCGTGCGCGCGCGCGTGCGTGCTTGCGTGCGCGCGAGCGTGCGTGCGTGTGTGTGTGCGTGGTGTAATGCTGAGTGTGGAGAGGAAGGTTTGCTTTTTGAGAGCTCCTTCTTCAGGATGTTGTAGCCGCCCTAAGCAGCCGTGTGGTATAGACCAGGCCATGGCTGTGGTGGCCCACTAGGTAGCCGTACAAGTTGCCTGGTGGATTTCGAACAACACGCTGTACAAGACGAGTGGAGCGGTATTTTGAATTTGAATTTTCGAAATGGTGGCGAAAAGAAAGAGTGTCGGGAAAGGGAACGTTCTGGCTGCTCTGATGTGGAATGTTCGCTCTCTGGTGGAGGATAGTGAGGACGTTAAGACTTGTAGAGGACGTACATCTGTCGGTGACGGGCCTGTCGACAGGAAGCTCGATATTCTTTCAAACGAACTACGCAATTTCGATTTCGATGTGGCTGGTGTACAGGAGACATGCTGGTTTTGGGAACTACGTTTGGCCTGTCAGTGGTGGTGGCGTTTTTCTCCACTCTGGACGTGCCTTGCCCGGCGAAGGTGAGCCTAGACGACGGAATGAAGGCATTGGAATATTGTTGAATGCGAAGGCGACCGAGTTATGGCGGCGCAGTGGCGAGGAATGGAAAGCTATCAGTTCGCGCATTGTAACTGCACGGATTCTAGTCGGAGCGAAGGGCTACAAGATACGACAGGGTAGCAATGTCAAGGTTCTTCGTGACAGTCGTCATGGCCTACGCTCCAACAAGCCAGGCCACACCGGCAGTCAAGGATCATTTCTTCAGTGATCTACAGTCAGTCATGAGCACAGTCGATTCTGGCAATATTCTCCTACTCTTAGCGGATTTCAATGCTCGTGTTGGTTCATCATGCGACCTGATGTTTGGTGATGTCGCTCGTTTCGATGACATGCGTGGCGACGGTGATGGCTGGAGTCGTGTGCGTGGGCGGTATGGCTTTGGATTCTGCAATGAGGCTGGGGAAAACTTCCTGTCGTTTTGTGCAATCCATGATCTGTCCAAAATAATAAAATTTGGATTTTTGAGTAAGGCCACCCTTTCTTTTTTCGTTGTTTAACGTCCGCGCCCGCGTACCTTTTTGCCTCCGACCGGAAAAAAAAACAAGAAAGTAGTAGTACCAATAATATGCGAAGTTGTAAATACATGATTGTGTAGTTTCACAGTGTGCCGATCATGACCTTAAACTTATAATCTTGCCTCCCGGGCATGCCTTTGTCTTCTGTTCTTTTTCTTTTTTTGTTGGCTTATAAATATCGTACGGTGTGTGTCCTAGTAAAAATCCAGATGTAATGAATTCATGACATGCTAACTCCATGCTATGCACCTGTTTTGTTGGATTCATCAGGCATGTGCTCCAATGTACCATCAAAGAGTGTTGTTCTATGCCTGCAAGTGCCGTTAGTCCCAGAAATATTGTATATATCACATGCTTTACTGGTCAAAATGTTTGATTGGGGTTTCCAGTTTTTGGAATGGGCTTTTGTTTGTTTTTTTGCCCTCCCGCGTACCTTTTTCGATAAAAAAAGGACGTTAAACAATGAATTAACAAAGGGTGGCCTAATGGTGTATAACTGTGTGAAACATGAAGTGGCTACAGTGGAGTCTGAACACCCTTAGGAACATGATCTGTCCATCATGAATACTTGGTTCAGGAAGAAGAAACATAAACGTGAAACTTGGGTACACCCAGCAACTCGAAACAAACATTTAATAGATTACATCGTGATGTGCTCTGTTCAGCATTGTTGTTGCTGGGACGTGTCATGCACGGAGCACTGTGTGTTGGACGGATCATTTCTAGGTTTGCACCAGACTTGTACTCGATTTTATCCTGCCTAAGACACAGTCCAACAAGCGGAGGAAGCCCTATGCCGCGTGCTTGGGCTACAGAGCGGTGACGTCCGAGAGTCGTTTCGTAAGGAGATGGAGAATGCCTGCGAACATGCTCCTGACATAGATGAGAATCGCAATGTCAAGGAGGCCTGGGACGCTGCATGTACTGCTATTCAAGGTGTTGCGTCTAGGGTGCTGGGCCACGGCAAACGCAGACAGCCCGACTGGTTTCTGGAGAGCCAGTCAATCTTGGAGCCCTTGATTGAGAAGTAGCAGTTGATACATGAGCGTATGCTTGCGAACGATAGTGCCTCAAAGCGAAGGGAATTCCGGGCTGCCCAAAAGTCAGTCAGCCGAGAGGTGGATTGGGGAGGTCGCTACCAACGCAGAGAACGCGCAAAAGGATGGTACCACGCACTGGAAATCCATCAGGAACTGCAGGGAGTACATTCTGGGAGACAACCGGTTATCATATCAGCGGTTTACAATCAAGGTGTTTTAACGTCCAGCCCTGACAGTGTCAGGGATTGCTGGAGTCACCACTTTGCGCAGGTGTTCACCATTGCTAGTAATGTTGATATCACTGTGTTACAGAGTATACCTACTGAGGAGTCACGTGTGAGTCTAGATCTCCCTCCAGATTTCGACGAGGTGATGTGTGCAATGCGGAGACTTAACATGGGTACAGCTGCGGGGGAGTCTGGGATTGCTCCAGAGTTCCTTCGCTACGGCGGGAAAGGCTTGTATCAGTGTATATCTTATCTTGTTCAGGCGGTGTGGTTGAGCGGTTCGGTGCCTCCTGAATGGCGTTTTTTCAATTTTTTCACTATTATTCACAAACCCAACTCGTAAAATAAATAATTATGTGGACAAAACAAACAGCTACTGAGCAGGGGCTGCACTGGGCAGCAGTGATGGTGAGGTGCCAGGGGCTCCGCCGACCAAAGGCCTCGGCTTCAATGCCACAAACACGCACCAGGCGTGATGCGGAGATTGTCACGATTCCAAAGAAAGGAGACCTCCATTGATATGACAATTGGTGCGGCATCAATCTTTTTGACGTTGTTGGAAAGTTGTTTGCTCGAGTCATCCGGGATCGTCTGATGAAACTGGCACAAGACATCTTGCCAGAGTCGCAGTGTGGTTTCCGGAAGGGCCGTGATTGCTTCGACATGATGTTTGTGGCTCGCCAGCTTTTGGAGAAGTCCATTGAGCATACCTCCCAGCTGTACGTCCCTTTTGTCGTCCTCAGAAAGGCGTAAGATTCACTTCCCCATCATGTGTTGTGGCTGGTCTTGGAGAGCTGGTGCGCTGCAGCATATGCTCAGCTTAATTCGGAGTCCCCACGACGGCATGGAGGCCAGGGTGTGCGTTGCTGGAGGGCTAACAGATGCCATCTCTGTGGCCAATGGTCTCCGGCAGGGCTGTACCCTGGCACCTACTCTGTTCAATATCTACTTTGCCACGGTTGTTGCCTCGTGGCGTTCCAGATCGACTATGCCTGGTGTAACTCTGCGCTACCGCATCGGACGGAAGCTTGTTGGCGATCCGTTAACCAAATCGAAACTGCTGGAGACTGAGATAACGGAGTTGCAGGTTGCAAATGATGCACCGCTTTACTCACTGTCTTGGTGTGAGGTGCACATCATGGCGAGGGAGTTTCTTTGCTGCATTGCGCGTTGGGACTTGACCGTGAGCACTTCCAAGACGAAGGTGATGGCCGTGGGTGATGACTCTGCTCAGTGTGGCATACATCTGGAGTCTGGTGATGAAATTGATCAGGTGGCCAGTTTTACCTACCTCGGTGGTTCTCTGGATGATAACGGTTCACTGGATGGTGAGGTAGCAGTGCAGCTGGCTAAAGCGTCACGTGTTTTTGGCTCCTTGCAGATGCCCATTTCCCAATACAAGCCCCTATCTATTCGTACGAAGAGGGTGATGTTTACGGCCATTGTACTCACCGCTCTGTTCCACGGTGCCGAGACCTGGGCACTGAAGGCGACACACCTGCGGCGGCTGAACGTCTTCCATCACGCGTGCAGTCGTGTCATCCTTGGTCTATCCCGCTCGACACAATGGCAGGACAGGCTCACCAGCGAGGAGATTGCAAAGCGAGTCAGACTCCCAGCAGACATCGGTGAGCTTCTGCGGTGCCATCGTCTTCGCTGGCTTGGTCACATTGCCAGGATGGATTCCAGCTGTCTCCCAAAAACAGGTCCTCTTCGGGGTTCTTCCGTCGAGGGGTCCCAGTCATGGCCCCAGGAAGATATGGCGTGATGTCGCTAGATCTAACCTGGCCGTGGTGAGGATCCCGGAAAGTGACTGGTATGATGTGGCACAAGACAGGGGAGAGTGGAGGAAGTTGTCTTGCCGCCCTCCGCCAGGGTCAGCGAAGAGTTTTCAGTGCATGTGGGGAGGAACATTTCGCCGGGCGCGTGACTTGAAGCGTCACTTCTCATATTGCCCAGCTCGCGCGCTATCACCGCACTAGCGATGGGCGTCCAAGGTCCAAGGTGTGTGCATGTGTATGTGTGTGGGTGTGGTTGCGTGTGCATGTGTGTATGTGTGTGTTTTCGAATTATTGTACATTTGTAAGCTGTTTCTTGAGCTGTGTGTACAAAATGAGAATGTGTTGTTTTTGCAGTTACATGGTGCTAGTCCTCAAGAGTGTATTAGTAGTACAATGTGACGTGTTCTCCTGCCTTCTTTCTTTTTCACACACTGAGTAAATGTGCCATTTTAGTCTTTAATTTCCGCTTCGTGAAATGTTAGATTTAATCTCTTACAAACTCGTTGCCTTTATATTTGTAGTCTTTGAGTTATTTCATGATTCCCTGTATAACCATGCAAGAATGGAGCGAAAACTTTCTCCAGTTTTACTCTGTTTGGATCGTCCTTCTGCCTGGTTCTGCGGCGTCAGTGCATGCATGGATTGACATGAGGGAATATGCATGGTCTAGATTATGTGTGACTGCTCCCTTACCCTTATCCGAACATTCTCCTTATTGTAAACCGTGAAATTATTGCGATGGTCTAATTTCTGCGAAATTCGCGACCGCGTGGAAATCGCGAAATTCGCGACCGCGTGGAAATCGTGAAATTTAGACCCCGTGCGAAAAGGAGATCCATGAAAGGTTTAGCAAGAATGCCACAGGTTTAGCAAGAATGCAATTCTGCAATCGCAAAATTAGAACCTCGCAAACCTGTCCGGATTCTGAAAACGCGAACTAAAAACGCCGCGAAAATTTCACGCTTTACAGTATTCGAACCCCCTGAAAACAGCCTGCACACCAAGGGATGTGAGTAGTCAGCACTCCATTATATTTATTGTCATTTGCTAGTTGGCATGCTGAATTGTTTCATGGCGAGGTATTCTTGTCGTTAGCACTGAAACAACTAGTTGTTAGTGCTCTCTACTCGGTTGTTTGTTATTAACTTTAGTGCACTGTGTTCTACTGTGCTGTGTTTTGTTTTCTTGCAGGCACTGTTACTGAAGAGTGCCTGTTTCCACAATGCTACTTCTGTTGTCAAGTTCTTGGCAAGCACTGTTGACAAGCACATGCTGAACCATCACGGGCATTACAGGATCCCTCATTCAATTGTAAGTGTACTATAAGTGTAAGTGTAATGGACCATGGTTTAGAAGAACACTGATAACCTTCAAAAAACCTATGGCATGGCCACTTGTACGGGCAACAAATAAGTATATAATACATGCCCTGTGTCGGTTGTGTTAGTTTCAAGCCTAGCAGTCACGGTTATATCAGTGCAGGGTGTGTGGCTGGTGTAGTCAGGAGGCTGTCGAGGTGGGGACAGATATGTGGCATTGTCGAGGCTGAGGAAATATTTGTTCTCATGCCAGCATTTGGACATGAGTTCCAAGCACTGGTTGAGACTAGATGTTGATTTATCGTGTTGACTGAGTATGTACTTTTCTCTAGTGCAGAGGGGATATCACTAGGTGATGTTGATGTACGCAGGGCCATCATACTTTACTCTCCATTGGACTTCGTACTGGGTGTTTGATTTCTTGAGGTTCCGGATGTGCCTGGACAATTTTGTGCTGTGGGAATATTTTCGTGTCTACTTGTTGTTATGTGGTTACCAACAACTTAGCATGGTGTGACTTGAACGATGGCGCCGATGTAACATTTAATACCAGAGCATTCTTCGAAAACGACTTTTGTACCGGCCGCAGTTGGGCCCTACAGCCAGGTGGGCCCAGGCCACACCTAAGGATGTCTGGATGCCGGAGAGTATACATACGGTTTACCGTGAACCTCAAGGGAGTGATGTAATAAGTAGCAAGGTTGCAAATGTGCTCTCTGGCTTGTCCATCAACTCAATGTGCTCTCTGGCTTGTCCATCAACTCAATGTGCATCATGCGTGCTTGACTCAAGTTTCTAGACGAAGCAGACTTCTTGAGCGTCACTGCCAGTCCAGGAGCAGACCAGATATCGATCTCTGCAGCTACTCTCCACTGAAGAAGGAGAGAAGATTGAGCTGAAAGTAAAGCAACTCTCTCTTTCTCTCACTTCGAAATAAGGACATAGCCACTGTTGTGTAAACTGCCTGTGGTTGGTTGAGTGGACACACCTTTTCTTTTTCAAGATTACCCAAAAAAAGGTGGTTTCTGGACACCAAAAACACATACAATGCAGCGCCTGATTGAGGATGAGGTCTTTTCCACCAGGTTCCGTATTTAGCTGCAGTTAGGATGAATACAACTTTTCCGCAATATTTGTAGGTGTTCACTGTTAAAATTGTACTTAAAGTAGGGTGTTGAATGAATCACGTGTAATCTTCATGACAAGGAAAATAGTACCAGGTGTGTGCATCATATCCAGTGGCCAGTATGACAGACTACGGTACTGCACAGAACCACCACTCCGGCAACTAGGGGCCCACATCGATTCAAAAGTCATTAGAATTGCCTTCTAATGTCATCACTTTCAGTATCTGCTCTGTATGTTGTATTTCCACTTTTTGGTATTTTACCTGCAGAGAAAATACCACGGCAGTGCTCTTCATGCAGCTGTTGATCGACGCTCCGCTAAGTGTTTACAGTATTTGCTCGATGCCGGTGCGGATCCGAATGTGACTGATGAGGTGAGGAAACCAGTTTTATGATACTTCGAGTAGATATTAATTTTGGTCGGCATGGTTCCTGGGCGCACACGTGTATCTGAATGTGCGTGTGAATATGTGTCTGAATGTGTGTCTGAACATGACGAGAGAGCTTGAAAGCTCAGTGCCCTACGCTATGTGTTTTTGCCTAGCTCATCATGCATGTTATTCGAACTGATGGAACCGTCTTTGTGCTGATGTTAGGGAGGAGAGGTATGCGTTAGAACTGTAGAGGATGTCAGGTAGAATGAGAGCGAGTCACATAATCTGCCAGAGATTGCGTCTTGTCCGGGCCTGACTCTTTTTCGCCCTCGAACATCGATACCCACAGATCGGTCTCCTCGACGCCAGATCGAATCGGGACTTAAACTCTCGACGGAAGCAAAAATCTGCCCTACTGACAACTCCAACTTCTGGAGACATTCTAGCGAGACAGATCTGGATCTACTGACCGATCTGCAGGCGGAATTCCTACGAACACTTAATGTGGATCCGATATCCGTCTCAATAAATCCTTCGTGAAATGACGCTTCTTTTTCATTTCTCCTAATTGTATTTAACCAAAACATGGGATTCGAACCAGCACTATCGCTTGCATGCATTACCCAAATACACGATACACTTCGCATACATACACATTCTTCCAAGTTGCTTCACGTTATGATTTTGCAGTTGAAAGCCCTATTTGAATAAGATGGCCAGCTGTCTTTGATGGTACGGTACGGGACACTTAAGTGATAGCGCCAGACATGCCCGACGACACAACAAACAAAGACGGACTTAAAGCTGTGTGGACCCTAGCTAGTGCCAGACGTACGTCTTTTGCATAGCTACGGGAATAAATCCTTAGTATTCAGTGTAGTTCGTAAGCAGGGTTGGTCTCATGAGCGCGAGACATCTGTTATGCCTATAGGCTTGGAGTGACAATTACACAGTTTCCTCTGAGACAGAAATGCGTTAATACTCATAAAAAGGACACGCTTCAGGCTCTTTGCGAACTTTCAAGATGTTCGTAAAGAGCCTGAAGTGTGTCCTTTTTATGAGTGATAATTATTGTTTGGTTTATGGGTGTGTTATGCCTATTGTGACATGCATCACACTGCATGCCTGACGTATAGGGATAACTTGTTAGTCGGTTACAGCTCCATTCACAGCTCAGTTCCTCCAAGTTTCTTGCTGGCCAGCCTGCAAGCCTGCGAGTTTCTTAACAGCCACTTGACAGATAGATCTACTCAGAAAGCAGCGAAGACAGAATATGACGTGCTAGCTGCTCTGGATAAACGGTCCTTTTTTAAGACACTTTCATAGGACAATACTATAGTTTTATGACTATAATGAAGAGTATATAAGCCCCCAAGAGTGTACAAGTTCTGATACCCTTTCTGTGGGGTACGCCGACGGCGAAAACTCACATCACGTGGTGTAGTGTCGCAGTTGTACATTTCCAGCCCGTTTTTAGCGAGCTGCGGAGTAACAAAAAGCACTCTCCGACAGAAACTCACTGCGGGTATGCAAATCCCCAGCATGACCATGGCAGATATTCGGATTGCGCGCACGCTATCCTTCTTTTGTACGTAGTACGAACGTACCTGAGACATGTGATGTGAGTTTTGCCGTCGGAGACCCCATATGCAGTGTTGCACCCTCTTGGGGGTTATACTCTTGGTATTATTATAGGAAGGAGTAACGTGACACAAGAATGAAGTTCACGAATATGTTATTAGGGAAGAAAAACCACCGGAGCATTGTGCTCTTCTAAACCTGATTGGTTCTAAATAATCACTATGGCAACGAAGCAGCGAAATACAAAATAGTGAGCACATTACCGTATAAATATCTTAGACTATGATGGCAAACTGCTGGAAAAGTATTCAATGCTTAATGCTTATTGCTTAATGGCTCTTCCAAAAACAAGTCACAACAGATCCCGATTACACCCCTCTCTCTTTCATCAAAAACAGTTATGTGAAGAATCACTATAATTATGTCATAACTCGGAGTGACATGTTGCTTGTGTTGTGAATGTGGTTGGTCGGAGAGCACATTAGGAGCCTTCTGGAATCAACAGGCTCAAAGCTGCCACTTGCCCTGTTTCATATCAATGTATCCTCCATAGTTGAACATGTGGCATTCAATGCGTACAATCAGCTCTCATAGTGAGCCATGTTCTTTGTTGGCTACTTGCTGAACATATACTTATGTTATAGTATGGAAAGACACCACTTCACTATGCCAGTGAGCTGGGTCATATCGACTGTATGCGGCATCTACTGGACAGCAAAGCCAATCCAAACCAACCTGACAAGGTAAGTTGCATCTCATGAAGCATTTACAGCCCAAACTAGCTGTGAAACTGCTACCTTGTGCTGCAATGGTCTTAACCACTGCACAATTCTCCACAGGAACACTAAGGCTTGGATGTGAAGGGAAGCTTTGAGATGAACTCATTCATTTTTGCTGATCCAAACCTTTTACGATAATGTAAGTTGAAAACATGTGCTTGACCGTTATTGTGATAGGTAGTGTATATACACCTTCCTCAGGGTGTTCAGACTCCACTGTAGCAACTTCATTTTTCACACAGTTATACACCACTACCCAAAAGAGGTCTCTCGGGTATAGTGTCTAGACTATGTAATCGTGACATGTAATAGTTGGTTTGTATCTTACACTCAAAAGTTCCAGGAACTGAGACTGACAAGTATTTTTTTACATGGCTTGAACGATTACAGAGGATAATGCAAGATAGAAAAGGAGACGAAAGAAATTACATGACTGTGTTGAAGCAAGAGAGAAGAAGAACTGGATAGAAACGAAGGTAAACTGGCTATCAAAGCACAAGCGGATGCAAAAACGTTGTCCTCATCAGAGCGTGCACGTACAAGTGCACCTACAACCAGCGCATACGACGGCAGCGTACTGCATGCATCAAATACGGAAAACGCATGCACCGAAAATGTAGCCAGATCGATACTCGATCCCGACTGAGTACAGTTCATACAGTCCGGGTAGCCAGATTAGTACCTTGTAGTGAGCTGGCCAGAATGTACTGATTACTGGAATGACAAGAGACTATAACATACAGCAGTGTGAATGTAGCACATCATGAAGGTGTGAGTACGACACATGCAGTGATGTGTAGAATGCAACATATGGCAGCTAGGTGGTGTAAGAACAACGCAGTCACTATCACTACATCACTCCTTCTCCCAAACAAAAAAGCCTAGCCGGGGAGAGCAATAGAAGGAATTTAAAAAAAAGAAGAAGAAGAGAGAACACAATATGAAGTTTTGAATATTCAAAGCACCCAATGGAGGAAGATAGGAACTCAACTTCAAAAAACACAAAAAGTTGTCAAGTTGAACTTTCAGAGTGAGTATGATGCATTGTTGCAATAATCTTTTAGGATAAACTGTCTGCGTAGAGCCGTGCCTTCTCAGTAAATTTGATATGCCGTCCGGAGCGAGTGACTGCACCATCGATGAATGAGCGCTTGCCGGAAGCAGCTGGAGTGTGTTCCTTCGGAGCAGGCTGGCTTTCACGTGCAGATGAAGGTTGAGAGAGTGGCATGTTGTGGCATGGCGAGCCCGGAGGCAGATCCACAGACGGTAGACATGCCGAAACAGCACCTGGCACTGTAGACTGACCAATCCGAGCAGACTGTCCAGTTCCGGTTCTATCTGGTTCTGGCACTGAAGGCTGACCGATCCGAGGAGCCGCCTGTGCTGGCGCTCGCTGAAGGTCCACCTCATGACGGCTGAAAGACGGGTTCGCTGACGACATGGGTGGAGAATCGTCCGGGCGATGTGGTGAAACAAACTCTCGTACATGCTGCCTATTTCTCAGTAGGTAGCGAGAGCCATCGGTCACTCCTACCTGACGGCCGAACTGGTTCACCACGGTCCATGACTGAGACTTGTCGCAGTACCCGTCCTGCACAGTGACTTTTGTGCCGGGCCGAAGCTCAGAAAGCATTCTCACGCCACGTCGGGAGTCGTGTTGTGCAGACATTTCAGCTTTTGCTTTCAGCTGGTGCTGGGGATTCACAACAGTGGGGTGGAGTTGTGCCGGGACTCTTGTACGCAGTGGTCGAGAGAACAAAGCTTCACTTGGTGATGTACCGAGCATTCTATGCCTCGAACATCGAATGTCAAACAACACTTGGTTAAGACACCTCTGGAAAGGGAGATGTGGCTTAACCCTTTAAGAGCCGCCCCATACTTGAATGCGTCGTAAACGACGCATTCAAATGCAAAACTTCAAAAGATCGTAACTCAGTCTAATCTCGCTCAAATCCATCGATCGAAATATCCAGGGCGAAGAGAAAACTCTCACCTGTCGGGAGAAACAATCCGCGAAGCGCTGCGAGCAACGGTTCCCGAGATAAATCACTCGCGATCGCGGCAATTTCAAAAGCGCGCAGTGCAACTTTAGTATTGAGATTTTTGAGACTTTTCGTCACGCTGGTTTACTCGAATTTGCACGGGTTTCACTGTTGATATTGTCAAGGGTACACAGCAAAAAAATTGGAACTCCACGATCGAGTAGAATGAAATATCTGGAGCGGGACGCAATTGGACGCATTTGGGGCATTTTTCGTACTGTCGCTGCGATCTAGCGCTGGATAGACGGTGTGCTGGCTATCATGATCGACCTCATTCTCTTCCTCTCGCGAATACCTTTCCAGGAAGCCCTAGATTGTGAGGATTGAGTGAGTAGAACTGAAGCTATGATCCGAGGAACATGAAAAAATGCAGATTTTTGAAAATTTCCTGTGGCTCTTAAAGGGTTAAGAGCAGACAGTCTCTCCCTTAACACTCGATGCAGACGCTCCACCATGCCATTCGAGCGGGCATACCTTGGGCTGAATCGTACATGTGTAATTGTAAGCCGGCTGAGAAATGAAGACATCTCCCCAGAGACAAACTGAGGGCCGTTGTCCGAAACTAAAGTCTCGGGAAGACCAAATGCAGAGAATACCTCATCAAGTTCATTGATGACGGAAGCTGAGGTTGTCGAGCGCATTATCTTCAGAATAGGGTACCTGGAGCCATAATCGACTATGGAGAGAACCGAGTACCCCTCAATGGATACGATGTCCACTGCCAGCTTTCTCCAGACGCCAACAACCTCAGTTGGTTGGAGCTCTTGCGCATTATTGGTACGTCTCCTCCAGCATTCAGAGCAGCGTTCCACGTATGTGCTTGCATCCTTAGTCATTCCTGGCCACCAGACTCTCTGGCGCAGGGTGTCTTGGAAGGCCTCTTGTCCAGGATGTCCTTCGTGTGCTAAGGTCATGATCGCTGTTCGTAAACCTTCAGGAATAACGAATCTGCCACCGAACATTAAGATGCCATCTACCACTGTCAGCTGATCACGGACGAGATAGTAGGGGTGCTCCGGTGGCAAAATGTCAAGCCACGAATCATACGGTACGCGTTGAATTACTTTGCTCACTACTGGATCATCTTGTGCAGCACAACGAATGTCTGCAATGCCTACTAGAGCGGCTTCCAAAACTAGGCCAACATACTCATGGAGAGAACGCGATTCGGCTGGAGAAGCATCAGTAGACGCTACCGGGGCTCTGGAAAGTGCATCAGTACAGAAGAGCTCCTTCCCTGGAACATGCTTGAGGGAGTAATCGTATGGCATGAGCGCGACTAACCCGCGCTGCAATCGAGGCGGCACATCGTCAAATGCCTTCTGCACAATCGGTATGAGAGGTTTGTGATCAGTGTACACCTGTACATGACGACCCAGAACATACTGGCGAAAACGGGTCAGTGCAAGCACTATGCCGAGCATCTCGCGCTCCATCTGCGAATATCGGGACTCTGTGTCCGTGAGCGTGCGGCTGGCGCATGTAATGGGCAGCCATTGTCCAGCCTTGCTTTGCTGCCACAGAATAGCTCCCAGACCAGAAGGTGAGGCATCGGAGCTGATTGCTGTCGGTACGTTTACATCCGGCTGGAAATATGCAAGTGTTTGCAATGAAGAGACTACAGCTTGCTTATCTGTGGAGAACGCTTTGAGAAGATCATCGTTCACAGTGAATGGTTCACGCTTCATCAGCTGGCGTAGCGGCTCTGTGGCTTCAGTCAGGCGAGGAAGAAACTTTCCTAAGTACGTGACCATACCCAAGAAGCGGTGTGCATCCGCTACAGATTTTGGGGCGGCCATGTCGGCGATAGCGCTTAGCTTGCTGCTGTCCCGCTGAACTCCATCTCTGGTCAACGTGTGGCCCAGGTACTTGACCTGGTCTTTGCCGATGTGACACTTGGCCCAGTTCAGCTTGAGGTTTGCTGCCTTCAGGCGTTCCAAGACACTCGCCAGGCGAGCATCATGCTCAACTTGATTCCTTCCGAAAATCAATATGTCATCTATGTAGACAACAACACCCGGCAGGCCAACTAGAATATCCGACACCACTCGCTGAAAGATTTCGGGGGCGCATGAAATACCAAACGGCAGCCTCTTGAATCGATACGACCCACAGTGTGAAGCAAACGTTGTAAACGATCGTGATTCTTCCTCCAGTAACAGCTGGTGGAATCCCGATTCGGCATCCAACACTGAGAATACTTGTGCTCCTGCTAACTCGCTGGTTATTTCGTCTACCGTTGGGAGAGAATGGCGTTCTCTAATGATGGACTTATTCAGCTGTCTATAATCCACACATAACCGGAGTGTACCGTTAGACTTACGGACAGGCACAACGGGCGAGACCCAAGGCAATGCCTCCTTCACGGGCTCAATGATGTCAGCCTTAGCCAGGCGTGCCAACTCCTTTTCTATGTCGGCTTTGGCGCTAAATGGAGGGCGACGAGCTGGTAGGGCTACCGGTCTAGCGCTCTTGTCCACAGTGATAGAAACTGGAGCAGTTTCAACAAGACGCGCTGTATCCGCCATGTGTGCATTCACAAGCAGTTCCAATTGTGAGATGACATCTTGTCCAAACAATACAGAACGCTTGCCAGCCGGTACAACGAAACATTCACAGAGAATGGCGTTGTCTCCTACAGCAATATCGACGTCCGCCATGCCAAGAGTCTTCACTTCGCCACCGGTGTATGCTCGAAGTATGCAGTCACTTGAGCGGGTTGGCTGCACCACATCATCTGTGAGAATGGTGCGTGTTGCTCCGGTGTCAAGCAATCCCTCGCATGGCTTGCCATTCACCATCAGTGTCATGGTGAACTGGCCTCTGGCTGCCTTATCGCTGCACGCGAAAATAGAATCATACACCACTTGTGCAGTATCACTGTCTTCCTCCGCATCTACTGCATTGGCTTTGTTAGGCTTGCGTGAGAGACAAACCGCTTCGAAATGGCCAACTTTCCTGCAGCTGTTGCAACGGACACGTGCTGCTGGGCAGAACTGCTTTCCATTGGCATGCATTCGACCACAGTACTTGCAGCCAGGACCTTTCGTCATTTTCCTCTTGAGCTGGTGCTTGGGTTCACTGCCTGACACAGCCGCTGTGGTCTCTGGCTTCACACATGCTGCTACACTAGGTCCTGGTTCACTGTTGTACAAGTTGGAGTCCAAAAGTGATGCTTCCATAGCAACTGCCTTCGAGAGAGCGTCCCGTCAGGCGAAATTACTGGTCAGTCGTCGACACGCATTTTTCACAAAAATTTGCGTTTCACCTGCTGGGAGAGTATGCGTGTACTCGAGTCTCATCCTGAGCACGTTTTTTTCTTCTTTTTTTCAGCTCCAGTATAGCTGTATTTTTCATTGCAAAGCCGTCCTCGATTGTTGTGTTCGTTGTTCAAACGAAGTGGACATTCAATCATGAAGGCAGAGGACATAGGAGCCTGATTGGAGTTTCTCGTGGCATAGGACGGCCACACAGAGACACTTTGGGATTTTCTGAATATAAAATACCGTACGCACGATGCTGAGATCAATTTGTGCGATATCAAATTGTTTGTGATCTACCACATCGAGCAGAACGGGATCCAAACACAAGCTTACAGACGGTTAGGCTGCCGACCTAACTGGACTAATGATCCCTGTCTTCACCAGACGCCAGAAGTCGGAGACCATGTCCTTTGCCGCGACGTCCATCTCCAAAAAGAACTCCATCTTCGTCGTGAAAAGGCTTGAAATACTCAATATTCAACCGAGATTCGCGGACTCACGCTTTCTCGGATCGCTTAATTTCCTGTTGGAACAGTTGCAGGGCAGCTTCCCGCCACTGTTTCAACAGGCGATGGCTCCAAAGCATGCCTGGAACAAGCCATATCGAGGTTGCAAGCCACCCCTCTCAGCAAAAAATTCGAAGAAATTCGAAATTTCAGTGGTGGAAGATATACTATGAGGAGAATTTCAAAAAGTATGTTTCGCGGAGCGATCGCTCAACCTACATCATTCAAACTTTGCAGGATGGTTCAGACGTACATGCTAGGCATGGAACCACAGGCGATGATGCCATAGCTGACACACAGAGTAACACACACAGCAGATTCGTGTGCACAGATACTAAAATAGTGGACGTCGTCATCTTCTTCCCGCTGATCTCGAATGTACTATGACGTGCTATTTCGCCTGACGGCCAAAGTCAGCTTAGGCTCCTTTAATAGTTCGCGCCTCGAGTCTTGCGACCTCAATCCAGCAATTAACTGGTCGCGGACTTGAGTATTGACTACCGTGTCAACATCTGTCGATGCGAAACTACACAGTTCCACTTTCTCTCTCAGCCGACTCATGAAGGTTGAAATCGATTCGTCTGGCAGCTGCCTAATCTGACGAAACTTGTGCCGCTCTGACGTCGCATTGATGGACGGTCGAAAATGGCAACGAAGTGACTCAGTGAGGGCTTTGTAAGTGTCTCCCGGGTTATCGTCAGTTGCATCGTCTGGAACGGGAACGACTAAACCTTTGACGATCCACCTGACATTGAGACCGGCGAGATTCAAGAAAAGGCACTTCTTGTCTCCTGGGTCCGTCATTTGGCAGATCTTCATATAATCATCGACATCTTCTAGCCAGAGATTGAAGTCTGCGCCCGTATCACCACCATAGCCAGGAGAAAATTCTTTCGGAGGTCGTCCCTTTGCCATAGCGTCAAGTTGCTTGAGCTGTTCACTGCGCCAGTGTAGTGAGCTGGCCAGAATGTAATGATTACTGGAATGACAAGAGACTATAACATACAGCAGTGTGAATGTAGCACATCATGAAGGTGTGTGAACGACACATGCAGCAGTGATGTGCAGAATGCAACATATGACAGCTAGGTGGTGTAAGAACAACACAGTCACTATCACTACATACCTCATGATGTCAACTAAACTAAACACAAAAAATAAAACACACCGTGCATGCACTTAAACCCAAGAAAATCAAACTACTAGTGGGAAGGAAAATAAAGGAACGTAACTACGTCGTCAAACAGTGCGGCAGAGCAGTCTACTGACTAAAGTCCAGCGTGGATACTACGACATCTGGGCACTTGCCTAACACATTGATCAAGGATACTGCAGAACAAGTTATGTAGACACAGGTAAGACAAGTCAAATACAAATCAATAAATTCAATGCTGAAGAAATAATTCAAACAAACCAGCATGGCATAGCCTAGCATAGCAGCACCTAGCCAGGGAATCAAGTAGGACTTACAGTCATGACGAGATCTGACACACATTCACTGAAGACATTTCCCATGACAAGGTCATACACACCATTCTCCCCACCAAGGGGCTTCAGTGCCACATTGTGAGACTTTCGGTCCAACTCACAATCTTCTCAATCGGCACCCTCAATTCGTTGACAACAAATGACAACAACTTCGCAGCAAGACACGCCGACGGATATCCATGCAACCTGAACAGGATACCGGTGAGATCTGGTAGCAGTGACGGACCGGGATCGACCATGTTGCTCAGCGATGCTGCTTCGGTGTACGCAGCCGACGCGTTGAAGACGACTCGTGTCTTTGTTGTCGTAGCGTCGCAGTGGAATACTTTGTGATGTGGCATGTAGTAACCAGCACTCTCTGGGTGTGGCTCTTTCTCGGTGGTGTCCAATGCCAAATACTCGTTGATCAGGACTTTATCATACACTGTCCACTGACCTTTGCTCTCCAACTGCTTCAGTAGCGCTTGCGCCGCTGCCATCGCTTGGTTGAGGTTGTCTGGGGGGGGGGGGGGCGCTTCTTCGATCGCCACAGCAATCCAACCTGGTAGAATGTACCGCAAAAATCAATCGGGAAGTCGAGTAACGTCTTGGTAACTTCGGGAAATTCTTCCATCATCCATATGCGGTCTATCTCAACACAGCTGACACTGACGGCCGGTGGCTGGGCAGCGCACATAGCTGGACCCGACAACTCGACCCCGACAATCAGGCACTCTGCCGACGCTAATTGATGCTCGTCATCCATGATCGGTTTCGTCGTCTTCGTCTTCCGACCATGGGCGGTTTGATAGGCCATACCTTTTCGGCGAACGCTTTCATCTCCTTGGTATAACACTTTTTCTCGATCATAAATGCTTTCATGTTAGCACCGACAGACTCCAGCAGCACTTGCTGTACTATGAACGCAAAAAGTCCACTCTTGTCCACCTGGCTAGTCCCACTGCGGCTTGATGACTCAGGCATTGCAAGTTTCGCCCACTTCTCTGTTTCTCTTGTTGTTCGCACTACAAACAGGTAAAACCTATCATTGCTCTTTTGTACCATGGACACCAACGCCTGCCAGGCCTGGTCGGCGGTCTTTCCATATGCAGTTAGAAGCTCACGCTTGGTGTCCGCAAACGTGCTACCTCCGCAGCATGCGCTCTCTAGCTTGCTGCCAGCAACAGCAACGCGCAATGGGATCAGGCACTCGACTTCACTGAACTCGTTCTGTGCCGCCATGTCCTCGAATAACTCAAGGTAGGACTCTACCGTTTGCTTACCATCAAACTTAGGTATCTTGATGGCTGGCTTCCTCCTGATGGCACTACTATCCAGAATGCTGCTGACGACTCGAGAGGGTCTGGACTGTGTGATTTGCTCTTCTAGCTCTGCCACTCTCTAGCGACGACAGCAGCATCCTGAATAGTAACTTAGTGCCATCACGAGGAAGCCAGCCATCAAAATGCCTAAATTTGATGGTAAGCAAACGGTAGAGTCCTACCTTGAGTTATTCGAGGACGTGGCGGCACAGAACGAGTTCAGTGAAGACGAGTACCTTATCAGATTGCGCGTGGCTGTTGCTGGCAGCAAGCTAGAGAGCGCATGCTACGGATGCAACACGTTTGCGGACGCCAAGCGCGAGCTGCTAACTGCGCATGGAAAGACCGCCGACAAGGCCTGGCAGGCATTGGTGTCCATGGTGCAAAAAGAGCGATGATAGTTTTTACCTGGGCTTCTATCTAGTTCTTCTTCTCTCTTGCTTCAACACAGTCATGTAATTTCTTTCGTCTCCTTTTCTATCTTGCATATCCTCTGTAATCGTTCAAGCCATGTAAATACATACTGGCCGGTCTCAGTTCCTGGAACCTTTGAGTGTATGGTACACAACATCAGTGGACACACATTGTGACAAGAAGCCATGTTCTTTATTTGTTAGTTGCTGAACATTCACTTGTGTTATAGTGGGGAAGGGCACCACTTCACTTTGTCAGTGGCCAGGGTTGTATCAACTGTATGCGGCATCTACTAGACAGCAAAGCCAACCCAAACCTTTCCGATAATTTAAGTTGATGAACATTCTGTTCTACGATTATTGTAATAGGTAGTGTAGAGACTATGTCATGTACAGACAGTATTGTGGGCACACAAGTACATGTGACTGAGAACTTCTCTGTCTGATTTGTAAAATAAACTGCAGTAATCACGCCATCAGAGTGATATACCAGTTTTACCCTGACTGATGCAAGTCAGTAGAAATCTTCTTTAATTTTCTTTTGTTTATCACCTATTGCTGTACCTATTGCTGTACTACAGGATAAGCGGACGCCACTTCACTATGCCACTATTGAGAACAAGGCCGACTGCGTTCTGCATCTACTGCAAGCTGGAGCTAACCCAGATCAAGGAGATAAGGCAGGTTATGGAACAGCCATTTCAATATACTCTGCTAATGCATTTCCTTAAAACTAACTGTATGAAGAAACTTCTTCGATCGCCACAGCAATCCAACCTGGTAGAATGTACCGCAAAAATCAATCGGGAAGTCGAGTAACGTCTTGGTAACTTCGGGAAATTCTTCCATCATCCATATGCGGTCTATCTCAACACAGCTGACACTGACGGCCGGTGGCTGGGCAGCGCACATAGCTGGACCCGACAACTCGACCCCGACAATCAGGCACTCTGCCGACGCTAATTGATGCTCGTCATCCATGATCGGTTTCGTCGTCTTCGTCTTCCGACCATGGGCGGTTTGATAGGCCATACCTTTTCAGCGAACGCTTTCATCTCCTTGGTAAAACACTTTTTCTCGATCATAAATGCTTTCATGTTAGCACCGACAGACTCCAGCAGCACTTGCTGTACTATGAACGCAAAAAGTCCACTCTTGTCCACCTGGCTAGTCCCACTGCGGCTTGATGACTCAGGCATTGCAAGTTTCGCCCACTTCTCTGTTTCTCTTGTTGTTCGCACTACAAACAGGTAAAACCTATCATTGCTCTTTTGTACCATGGACACCAACGCCTGCCAGGCCTGGTCGGCGGTCTTTCCATATGCAGTTAGAAGCTCACGCTTGGTGTCCGCAAACGTGCTACCTCCGCAGCATGCGCTCTCTAGCTTGCTGCCAGCAACAGCAACGCGCAATGGGATCAGGCACTCGACTTCACTGAACTCGTTCTGTGCCGCCATGTCCTCGAATAACTCAAGGTAGGACTCTACCGTTTGCTTACCATCAAACTTAGGTATCTTGATGGCTGGCTTCCTCCTGATGGCACTACTATCCAGAATGCTGCTGACGACTCGAGAGGGTCTGGACTGTGTGATTTGCTCTTCTAGCTCTGCCACTCTCTAGCGACGACAGCAGCATCCTGAATAGTAACTTAGTGCCATCACGAGGAAGCCAGCCATCAAAATGCCTAAATTTGATGGTAAGCAAACGGTAGAGTCCTACCTTGAGTTATTCGAGGACGTGGCGGCACAGAACGAGTTCAGTGAAGACGAGTACCTTATCAGATTGCGCGTGGCTGTTGCTGGCAGCAAGCTAGAGAGCGCATGCTACGGATGCAACACGTTTGCGGACGCCAAGCGCGAGCTGCTAACTGCGCATGGAAAGACCGCCGACAAGGCCTGGCAGGCATTGGTGTCCATGGTGCAAAAAGAGCGATGATAGTTTTTACCTGGGCTTCTATCTAGTTCTTCTTCTCTCTTGCTTCAACACAGTCATGTAATTTCTTTCGTCTCCTTTTCTATCTTGCATATCCTCTGTAATCGTTCAAGCCATGTAAATACATACTGGCCGGTCTCAGTTCCTGGAACCTTTGAGTGTATGGTACACAACATCAGTGGACACACATTGTGACAAGAAGCCATGTTCTTTATTTGTTAGTTGCTGAACATTCACTTGTGTTATAGTGGGGAAGGGCACCACTTCACTTTGTCAGTGGCCAGGGTTGTATCAACTGTATGCGGCATCTACTAGACAGCAAAGCCAACCCAAACCTTTCCGATAATTTAAGTTGATGAACATTCTGTTCTACGATTATTGTAATAGGTAGTGTAGAGACTATGTCATGTACAGACAGTATTGTGGGCACACAAGTACATGTGACTGAGAACTTCTCTGTCTGATTTGTAAAATAAACTGCAGTAATCACGCCATCAGAGTGATATACCAGTTTTACCCTGACTGATGCAAGTCAGTAGAAATCTTCTTTAATTTTCTTTTGTTTATCACCTATTGCTGTACCTATTGCTGTACTACAGGATAAGCGGACGCCACTTCACTATGCCACTATTGAGAACAAGGCCGACTGCGTTCTGCATCTACTGCAAGCTGGAGCTAACCCAGATCAAGGAGATAAGGCAGGTTATGGAACAGCCATTTCAATATACTCTGCTAATGCATTTCCTTAAAACTAACTGTATGAAGAAATCAAAGACTATGTTGGTAAACTGCTGGAAAAGTGCTAAATGTGCCGGGCGAGGAGCTTTTTTCACAATGATTATTCCCCATTTTTTTATGCCAATTGTCTGATGACTTCTTCGGCATGAAAATTAAATCACAACAGCTCCTGATTGGACCCTTCTCTCATTTATTGAAAATGTTATGTGAAGAAATCAGTATGTGCCCTAACTCTGAGTGTCATGTTGCTGGTTGTGTGAATGAAGTTAGTCGGAGAGCACATTTGGTGATGATTTAGGAAGTTTTCTGGAATCAACAGGCTCAAAGCTGTCACTTGCCCTGCTTCATATTGTATCCTCCACAGACGAACATGTGGCCTACAATGTGTACTATCATCTCTCATAGTGAGCCATGTTCTTTGTTGGCTGCTTGCTAAACATTCACTTGTGTTATAGGAGGGAACGACACCACTTCACGATGCCAGTGAGCGGGGTCATATTGACTGCATGCGGCATCTACTGGACAGCAAAGCCAATCCAAACCAACCTAATACGGTGACTTGTATCTCATGAAGTATTAGTTTAGAAAAATATTGTTTGCTATATGGGTGTGGTATGCCTATTGTGACATGCATCACGCTGCATGCCTGCAGGTATAGGGATAACTTGTTAGTCGGTTACAGCTCCATTCACAGCTCAGTTCCTCCAAGTTTCTTGCTGGCCAGCCTGCGCGCCTGCGAGTTCTTAGCAGTCACTTGACAGATAGATTTACTGAGAAAGCAGCAAAAAGACAGTATATTACGTGTTAGCTACTCTGGATAAACGGTCCTTTCCTAAGACACTTTCATAGGACAATACTATAGTTTTATGAGTATAATCAAGAGTATATAAGCCCCCAAGAGTGTACAACTCCTGATACCCTTTCTACGGGGTACACCGACGGCAAAAACTCACATCACGTGGTGTAGTGTCGTAGTTGTACGTTTCCAGCTCGTTTTAGCGAGCAGAGGAGTAATAAAAAAGCACTCTCCGACAGAAACTCACTGCGGGTATGCAAATCCCCAGCATGATCATTGCAGACATTCCGATTGCTCGCACGCTATCCTTCTTTTGTACGTAGTACGAACGTACCTGAGACATGTGATGTGAGTTTTGCCGTCGGAGACCCCATATGCAATGTTGCACCCTCTTGGGGGTTATACTCTTGGTATTATTATAGGAAGGAGTAACGTGACACAAGAATGAAGTTCACGAATATGTTATTAGGGAAGAAAAACCACTGGAGCATTGTGCTCTTCTAAACCTGATTGGTTCTGAATAATCACTATGGCAACGAAGCAGCAAAATACAAAATAGTGAGCACATTACTGTATAAATATATCTTAGACTATGTTGGAAAACTGCTGGAAAAGTATTCAATGCTTAATTCTTATTGCTTTAAAATGGTTATTCCAAAAATCAAGTCACAACAGATCCCGATTACACCCCTCTCTCTTTCATCAAAAACAGTTATGTGAAGAATCATTATAATTATGTCATAACTCGAAATAACATGTTGCTTGTGTTGTGAATGTGGTTGGTCGGAGAGCACATTTGGTGAGGACTTTAGGAGTCTTC
The DNA here is from genome assembly GCF_964019385.1 of Sycon ciliatum. Taxonomy (NCBI): domain Eukaryota; kingdom Metazoa; phylum Porifera; class Calcarea; order Leucosolenida; family Sycettidae; genus Sycon; species Sycon ciliatum. The sequence continues at coordinate 9,178,511 of NC_088651.1, read as the reverse complement.
TGGAATCAAAGGGCTCAAAGCTGCCACTTGCCCTGTTCCATATCAATATATCCTCCACAGATAAACATGTGGCATTCAATGCGTACAATCAGCTCTAATAGTGAACCATGTTCTTTGTTGGCTACTTGCTAAACATTCACTTGTGTTATAGCTGAGAAAGACACCACTTCACTGTGCCAGTGAGCGGGGTCATATCGACTGTATGCGGCATCTACTGGACAGCAAAGCCAATCCAAACCAACCTGGCGAGGTAAGTTTCATCTCATGAAACATTTACAGCCAAAATTAGTTGTGAAACTGCTACCCTGTGCTGCAATGGTCTTAACCACTGCACAATTCTCCACAGGAACACTAAGTCTTGAATGTGAAGGGAAGCTTTGAGATGAATTCATTCATTTTTGCTGATCCAAACCTTTTACGATAATGTAAGTTGAAAACATGTGCTTGACCGTTATTGTGATAGGTAGTGTATATACACCTTCCTCAGGGTGTTCAGACTCCATTGTAGCAACTTCATGTTTCACACAGTTATACACCACTACCCAAAAGAGGTCTCTCGGGTGTAGGGTGTAAACTATGATTGTAATAGTGACATGGAATATAGTTGGTTTGTATCTTACACTCGAAAGTTCCAGGAACTGAGACCGACCAGTATTTAATTACAGGATTGAAAAGGAAACGAAAGAAATTACATGACTGTGTTGAAGCAAGAGAAAAGAAGAACTAGATAGAAACGCAGGTAAACGGGCTATCAAAGCACAAGCGGATGCGAAAACCCTGTCCTCATCAGAGCGTGCACATACAAGTGCACCTACAACCAGCGCATACGACGCCAGCGTACTGCATGCATCAAATACGGAAAACGCATGCACCTAAAATGTAGCCAGATCGATACTCGATCCCGACTGAGTACAGTTCGTACAGTCCGGGTAGCCAAATTAGTACCTGATGACGTCAACTAAACTAAACACAAAAAATAAAATACACCGTGCGTGCACTTAAACTCAAGAAAATCAAACTTCTAGTGCGAAGGAAAATAAAGTAACGTAACAACGTCAAAGAGTTGGTGGACAAGCCGTTGATTATTCACTCTCATTGTAATATCAAAAATGTATACTTTCTAGACCAAAGAGTGGTATATTTGATAAAATTTAATAACGATAGAAATATTTACGATACTTCTCCAGACGTTTCGTTGTTCTGAACAACATCGTCAGTGGATAAAGAATGGAGGGCTCTGGGTTATGGCACGGGTTAATAGGGAGTGATGGTGGTGAGATGAGATGAGAAGGTGAAGGTGGGAAATACATGTATCTAAGTTAATGGTGAAGGTTAGGTGCAGGTCGATACAGGTGGGAAGGGGGTACACCCTTCGGGTAGAAGTGTAGGTTGGTAGAAGGTGTTGGTGTGCGTAGAAGGTGGAGTGGTGTAATGGAAGTGTCGGGTTGATAAATGTGGGAGAGAGTCTAGGTAGGGTGTGGATCAGCAATAGGTGTTGGCGTATGTGGTGAGTAGAATTGGCAAGAGGTGTGTGTGTGTGTGTGTGTGTGTGTGTGTGTGTGTGTGTGTGTGTGTGTGTGTGTGTGTGTGTGTGTGTGCGTGCGAAAAAGAGTAAGGTAGTGAGTATTGGTATGCGTGGAAGGAAGATGTGACAGAAGGTGTGCGCTATAGGCAAGGGGTGCAGGAATATTTTGAGGTGGTGGGTGGGACTAAAACAGGAGGTTGTGATTCGTCTAGTGATATATATAATATCAGCAATAGCAGCAGTATATACAAAGAGGTGTGTGTGTATGTGTGTGCGTTTGCAAGCTTTTTGGCAGTGTAGTAGTGTGTTGGGGGGGGGGGGGGGAGAGAGCACCGGGTGCGGGTGTTCTTCTTCTATTACGATCATTTTTGGATGGGTTGGCAGATAGTGGATGGTGGTAGGCAAGCTATGCCAAGAATCCAGTTCCCATATCTTCTTTTCTTCTGTTGATAGTTGGTTTCTTGTCGCGAATGGCATATGCCTCACGGATCCGGAGCCTCAGTTCATCCCTCTCCGTGAGCTGAGCAATCTCGTACATAATCTCTGGGGTGGCGTTCGGGTGTTCCCTAGCGTAGTGCACACCGAATGCAGACTTCTTGTCATGAGATTTTGCAGCATTTCTGTGCTCTTGGGCCCGGGTGTGCACTTGCCTCCCAGTCGAGCCGACGTATCTCTCGTGACAAAGGTGGTATGTAGCTTCGTACACGGCAAATCTGCAGGTGCATTTCTTCCTGAACATAGGGCATTCGCGCATTCTGCATTTTTCCGGTTCTCCTTTTTTCTTCGTGAATAGCCCAATTTACAACAAATGACAACAACTTCGCAGCAAGACACGCCGACGGATACCCACGCAACCTGAACAGGATACCAGTGAGATCTGGTGGCAGTGACGGACCGGGATCGATCATGTTGCTCAGCGATGCTGCTCCGGTGTACGCAGCCGACGCGTTGAAGGCGACTCGTGTCTTTGTTGTCGTAGCATCGCGGCAGAATACTTGGTGATGTGGCATGTAGGAATCAGCACTCTCTGGGTGTGGCTCTTTCTCGGTGGCGTCCAACGCCAAATACTCGTTGATCAAGACTTCGTCATACACTGTCCGCTGACCTTTGCTCTCCAACTGCTTCAGTAGCGCTTGCGCCGCTGCCATCGCTTGTTTGAGGTTGTCTGGGGGGGGGGGCTTCTTCGATCGCCACAGCAATCCAACCTGGTAGAATGTACCGCAACGATCAATCGGGAAGTCGGGTAACGTCTTGGTAACTTCGGGAAATTCTTCCATCATCCATAGGCGGTCTATCTCGACACAGCTGACACTGAGGGCCGGTGGCTGGGCAGTGCACATAGCTGGACCCGACAACTCGACCCCGACAATCAGGCACTCTGCCGACGCGAATTGATGCTCGTCATCCATGATTGGTTTTGTCGTCTTCGTCTTCCGACCATGGGCGGTTTGATAGGCCATACCTTTTCGGCGAACGCTTTCATGTCCTTGGTATAACACTTTTTCTCGATCATGAATGCTTTCATGTTAGCACCGACAGACTCCAGCAGCACTTGCTGTACGATGGACGCAAACACTCCACTCTCGTCCACCTGGCTGGTCCCACTGCGGTTTGATGACTCGCCCGCTTCTCTGTTTCTCTTGTTGTTCGCACTACAAACTGGTAAAAAACTCTCAACGCTCTTTTGCACAATGGACACCAACGCCTGCCAGGCCTTGTCGGCGGTCTTTCCATGTGCAGTTAGCAGCTCACGCTTGGTGTCCGCAAACGTGCTGCATCCGCAGCATGCGCTCTCTAGCTTGCTCCCAGCAACAGCAACGCACAATGTGATCAGGCACTCGTCTTCACCGAACTCGTTTCGTGCCGCCATGTCCTCGAATAACTCAAGGTAGGACTCTACCGTTTGCTTACCATCAAACTTAGGCATCATGATGGCTGGCTTCCTCGCGATGGCACTACTATTCAGGATGCTGCTGACGACTCTAGAGGGTCTGGACTGTGTGATTTGCTCCTCTAACTCTGTGACCCACTAGCGACGACAGCAGCATCCTGAATATTAGTGCCATCACGAGGAAGCCAGCCATCATGAGTCCTACGTTTGATGGTAAGCAAACGGTAGAGTCCTTCCTTGAGTTATTCGAGGGCGTGGCGGCATAGAACGAGTTCAGTGAAGACGAGTGCCTGATCGCATTGCGCGTTGCTGTTGCTGGCAGCAAGCTAGAGAGCGCATGCTACGGATGCAGCACGTTTGCGGACGCCAAGCGCGAGCTTTTCCTAGACTGCGAGCGCCACGGAACTGGGCTGCCAGAGGACAAGGTGTCCGAGATCCGTGCGCCACTCATGGCTACTATCAGCAAGCGCAGCATCGGCCAGCGTCAACTCGAGTCCCTTCTGGGGAAGCTCGCGTACCGAGTCAAGCGATTCAGTAGCCATTTTGCTAGGAGCGACAGGGTAGCCGATTGGCTCCTCACTGCTGCTGGTTGCACCTGATGCATGGGTAGTCCTTGCCCCACTGGCTGCAGGTGTGGGAGAAGCGGCACGACGACTAAGAATAGCGACCTCCATTGAAGTTGCGGCAGATTTTTCGCCCGTCACTGGTATGGGTGCGACCACAGGAGGTAAATGCTGCTGGGGTATTTAAAAGATTGCAGACAAAAAGGCCACAAACCGCCCCTGGATGGGCCGTCTTACATTGAGCGCATTTTGGGTGTGCATGGCCTGTGAAAGCTATCTGCCATAGGTTCAAGTCGATGGTGTCCAACCTCTTCGTGCCTGGTTACTGGGCCATGAGTATCCGCAGCTGGCGGTCGTACTCTAGCCACGCACTTGGGAAGAACTGGCGGTTAGCAGGCAGGATTAACTGCTGGTACGCAATCAGCTCAGCAGTTCAGCAGTGCGGGGTGGGGCAGCAGCCGTGATAACAGACAAGTATATGGTTCATGCCTCGACCCGGGTAGCTATATTACCCTGAAAATAACGTTGAAAGGCAAAACACTGAACAGAGTCCAGAGCCAGCGACACCTAGGTATCATCATTCAGGCCGACCTGAAGTGGAATGCCCACATCCAGCACATTGAGAGCAAAGTTGCGCGCACTCTCCACCTCTTGAGACGTATTCGTGGAGGTCTTTCACCCGACGCCCTGTCAGCACTGTACACCACGTATATACGCCCCGTTATCGAATATGGTTCCCTGGCTATGTCAGCTATGAATGTCCAGCAACAAGATGCCCTCGAACGTCTCTAACGGCGGTCAGCAAAACTCTGCCTCCGACTCCCCCTCTTCAGTCCTTGCCACCACAGTTCGTTACTCCACCACGTCACTTGGCCAACCCTCTCATCCCGCCGGAAGCTCAAGCAGCTACTCTTTGCACACACCATCGCTTTCAAACGATCCCCGCCACACATCCTGCTTGCGACCTCAGGCTGCATCACCGAGCCACCAAGCCAACAACTGAGGCATCATCGAGTCTTTGTCCTCCCCACCACCCATTCCACCCGCCTTCAACGTTCACCCTTGTTCTCCACATGCACTCAGTACAACCACCTGCCACCACACTGTTACTCCCTCCAAGAAATAAATACATTCAAAAGAGAAGTTACCCCGATCATAGTATCAACAATTTGCACATGCTCCAACCCCCGCTGCAGCCCAGCCTAGGTATAGTATTTTAATCAAGGTCTATCGCCTACCTGCCCTCACAATGGATATATTTCCTTCATTGTCTATACTTAAATGAAGCACCCAAACCACGGCTGCCACTAGCCACTGTTTCTCCCGATTTATTGCACCCACACTGATTGATAACACATAGTACTGTCTCTCTCTTATTGGCTACGGCCACCGTGAGAATAAAGATAATAATGATAGTATTGTGAACGTTGCGGCGCACCTGCTTCGCGTCATCCGACTCAACGATATTTATCTGGCTATCGTTATTCGGGGTGTGCGCCAGCCGGAATGTTGGGCCGGATGTGTGGAAGTGTGCAAGAAATTCAGACAACAAACTTGAAAAATCTACGAACTCCTCTCGCAAGATACGTTCTCGCACAGCCTTGTGCACAGCTGGTGCAGGTGGCTGATCGGGTGGGTTACAGGAGCTTGGGCTGGCGTAGTGGGGGCAGCAGCCGCATTTCCTTGGCCTTGTGTGAGGAGCGGCACGATAATCTCCGTAATGGCGGCCGACAAAGCCGACTACACATCGTCCCATATGAGAGCGCAGAGATCCGTTGAGCCCGCGCCACCTGAGCTGGCGGAGGAGGCATTGGTGCCAGTCGGGCTTCTGGGCTCGCGAGCCGTGTCCACACTGTCATGTTGCTGGTTCTCCTGGCTGGAGCAGACCTCACTACCAAGGGCTAGCTGCGCCAGCAAACGGTCCTTTTGAATACTTTTACTAAGTTTGCTTTCGGATTCAAGCCTTGCTGAGAAAGCTCGCCGCAGATGGCTTAACAAGGCATTGCCTTGACAGTGTCGACAGTTAGGTCAGACATACTGAAGAAATACAGTGTCGAGGTGACACTCGGGTTGGCAGCAAAGCTACGAAAGGAAAAGAAACCCTGCTGAAGCACGATCCGTTGTCTAGAAGAGCACAACAGGGCAAGCAAGATTTGCTTTTCTTTTCAGCAAAACGTGCTGGCGCCATTTGTGATTACGCAGCAAAACAAAGCGCATGACGTCAGTCTTGAATTCAGTCTTGAATGCAGGACAAAGCAATGCAGTGCAGTGTTACGGAATCTCAGCCATTCCGCTCCCCGGGACGCAGGACACAAAGGACAAGACTGGTTTGTTTTACATAATATATTTGGACATTACGGAAAGGTAGACTACTCTGACAGAGACGAACAAGAAGACTGACAAAAAGGACTCTCGACTACAAAATTGCGCATGCTCATATCACACATGCACGCGACTAGACGAGACAGTTTGGGGAATGCCATAACACAGGAAAACAACACATCATTTCACAACACCAGTGTGTGCGCTAGTTCGGATTGTTGACTCATGGTGTACTAGCACAGCTAGTACACCATGAGTCAACACAATAACACATGCAATTGAGTGTATTGCAATCCATGCGGTTACATCTACTGACTTTGTACATTTACGATTTCGGCACTGCCTTGGTATCAGACAGGTAGGCATAGTGGGATGGTCTACAAAATGTAGGATCGTGAATATGAAGTAGAGGATACCCATTTCAAATTCTGCTTGGAAGGCGAGAGATTTTTTCAGCCCTGCTGCAACCTCCAGGCAGTTGGTCTGTGCATATGGGAAACATGGATACAGTGAATGGGATTTTTGGTCTTTGTCCAGTTTGTGGTGGGTCTGTCTGATCTACTTACATATACGTCCTACTGCCTTATATTAGGAGCTGCATATTATATTCTGCTCTTTAATCCTTGCGGGGAGTAGCGTTCGTACGCATGCGCAAAACTCCGTTTGGCCCAGTCTCACACGAACCGTGTCTCTTTGTCTCACAACTGTAGTTTATTCTTGTCGGAGACAAGATAGTAATTATTATTGGTGGAAACATAACCAATCGACAACCAACAGACACTGATTCGTTTTGACGGAAACGTTTTTCTCCAGAATTGATCAGTGACTACTTCTGGTGTGTATTTTACATGACACAATATATTATCTTGTTACAATGGAATCCTGTTCCATCTTTTGGTGTCTATTTTTAACATGTTCCCTGTTCCAGAATGGCCACACTCCATTGGACATTGCAGCAATGAAGGGTAGACTGCATGTTGTGAAGTGTCTAGTCACCTGCATACTGCGTAAGACAACAAAGCAGCAGGTAAGACACGAGCGCTTTTATAGTTACTTTAGTTTTCAGAGCCTTTGCTGTTCTTTTGCAGATATCAGTGGAAAGTTACAGACAGCAATTTTCCAGTTAAAAAGGTAGCAGGGTTTTCACTGGTTGGGAGCAATTTCCCTAGGCGGAATGACCATTGTACCTGGGTGAGATGATCACTGTCTCTCGGTGAGATCACCATTGTCCTTGGGTGGGGTGACCATTGTCCCTGGGTGGGGTGACCACTGTCCTTGGGTGGGGTGACCACTGTCCCTAGGTGAGATGACCACTGTCCCTGGGTGGGGTGACCGCTGTCCCTGGGTGGGATGACCACTGTCCCTGGGTGGGGTGACCGCTGTCCCTGGGTGGGATCACCACTGTCTCTGAGTGTCATGTATGTGTGTGTGTGTGTGTGTGTGTGCGTGTGTGTGCGTGCGTGCGTGTACGTGTGTGTGTCCATATGTGTGTGTGTGTCCATGTGTGCGTGTGTATGTTTATGTGTGTGTGTGCGCACTCGCTCGCACACATGTGTGTGTATGTTTGTGTGCGCGCGTGTGTGTATGCGTGTATCCACGTGTGTTTTTAGGCGTGTGTGTGTGTGTGCGCGTGTGTGTGGCGTGTGTGTGTGTGAGTGTGTGTTGGCGTGTGTGTGTGCTTGCGCGCTCCCGCACACATGTGTGTGTATGTTTGTATAATTATGTTTCTGTGCATGTGCATGTGTGTGTGTGTGTGTGTGTGTGTGTGTGTGTGTGTTTTACTTTCTATGCCCAGTGTATGTCACTATTTGTACAAGCTTGCGACAAGTCTGCTGACAAATGCGTACCGGCCATACAGGTGCAGTGAACTTGTAATTCCCATGCTGCTTGACCTAGCATAGAGATCCACACAGGTTTGGTAGGGGACCTGAAATTGGGCAGGGTCATGCCATATTTTGGATGGTGGGTACCAGAACACAATAGTTGAAAAAGAAGGAACAAAAATGTTACTGGAACAGAACATGACATATGCAGAAGACGACGCAACAAATCACTACATACATAGTAGTAAGGGAAACAGAATCTCCTCCCCCCCCCCCCCCCCCACCCCCTCCCTCAGGCCATGAAGACTGTGCAATAATTCCACCATCCCTCCAATTGACCCCCTACAGACCCAACTCTATCCCACCTCGCCCTTGACTGGATTTATATCCATCATAACAGATATGTATCCTGAATACGACTTCTCGGCCCTTTTTTGAATTTCCGTCATAGGACGGCATCTTGGATTGCATAGTTGGTGTGCACATTAGTCAAGAAGACATGGATGCTTGGACTGAGTTAGTCGGGAGACTATCCGAACAATGTTTATTGTGGCTCACCCAGGTAAGTGAGTGATTGTATCTACAGTCGCCACAGTCAGTTTGACTGGTGTACGTACAGCACACCTATAATTATTCCACTGTCCCCATCGATCCGCAACAACTTTCCTTTTCTCTTCCATTCTCATCACAACACCTTGTTCTAGCCCATGGCTTTCCTACAAAATGCTGTAATGCAACACCACATTGATGTCCCTGTGAGCATATCACAATGATGCCAGGTAGTCATGTCAGGCTGTTACCTGTTCGATCGGCAAAAACTTTCATTCTCATCAAAACACCTTGTTATAGCCCATGACTTTCCTAGAAATACTGCAAAACAGCACCACATTGAAACAACGCCATATTGAAGACTCAAGGAATGCATCCCACTGAGGTCAAGTAGTCCTGTTAGACTGCTACCTGTAGACTGCTTTCTGGCAAAAAAAGGTTTTACAAAACGTCAGTGCATGCCTTTAGCCATCTATCCCTTCTTTCCTGGATCATTGTATCTCTGGTGAGTGGATCAAATGTTCCCACAATGGAGCTGGTGAAATTTCAGAAGGTTTTCAATAACAGGTGTATTTTCTCTACCGGTGTGTTCTGCGACATGTGTGTGTGTGTGTATGTGCGTGCGTGTGTATGTGTGCATGTGTCTATGTGTGTGTGTGTGTGCGTGTGTGTACGTGTGTGTGTGTGTTTGTGTGTGCATGTGTGTTTGTGTGAGAGTGTGTGTGTGTGTGAGTGTGTGTGTGCATGTGCGTGTGCGTGTATGTGTGCATGTGCGTGTATGTGCGTGTGTGTGTGTGCGTGTGCATGTGCGTGTAATGGAACTCAGGAAGCCATAACCATTCGGAAACAACTACCTCCACTGCTTCTGGTGAGTTCAGGGCCAA
>NC_088651.1:9163954-9166454 GCF_964019385.1 Sycon ciliatum | reverse complement strand
GAATGCCTGAAAAAATAGGAAAATTGAAAAATTTATAACATCCCTATTCTTTTTTTGCCGTCATCAAGGCGGTAGATGGTGTCGTAATACCCTCGACCGTACCTGTCCCGTACCTGTCCCGTACCGTACCGTACAATCAAAGACGGCTGGCCACAATGCATATTCAAATAGGGCTTTCAAATACAAGATCATAACGTGAGGCAACTTGGAAGAATTAGTATGTATGCGAAGTGTATCGGGGGATGCATGCAGGGCGATAGTGCGGGTTCGAATCCCAGGTTATGTCTAAAAACAAAAAGTAGAAATTTATAAGAATTTATAACATCCCTATGCTTTTTTTGTCTAGGTCATCAAGGCAAAAAAGCATAGCGTAGGGCCCTGAGCTTCCAAGCTCTCTCGTTTGTCTGAAGTGGAGAGAAATTGAGTGTAGATGAGTGTATGTGGCTCCCTATAACGGGTCGGCTCCCTATAACGGGTCGGCTCCCTATAACGGGTCGGCTCCCTATAACGGGTCGGCTCCCTATAGCAGGGCGGGTTTGACCAAAAAAGGAAGTCATGCAAGTGCACACATGACGTCTTGACTGGGTCCTCTGAATGCAAGGGATCCATGACCTTGTATGTGTCATGCACACTCTGTGATTCAAATACAGTGAGTATCGTTTATAAAGTGACCGGGTGTAACGATATACCGGCTATAATGATAGAACTCGCCAAAATCAAAATCAAATCACAAAAAATACAGCTAAGATATCACTATACACACTTTTATCGGCTATACCGATATATCGCTCATTGTGATGGGCTTCAGGAAGCAAACCATATCAAATGCACAGGAAAATATCGCATATACTGATCAAGAGTGATGATCACAAAACAAGTGTTCTTCCAATATAGTTCACTTCTTCCAAAACTGATCCAGTGTTGCCTGGATGCATCAGGCAGCAGACGTGATTGAGAGAAAATTCTTCCCTGTATGCTGTAAGCAGCCACATGTACACGTGGCTGCTTTTCATGCTTTTTCCAGCATGTACGCATCATTTCATGCATAGTCATGTGCCATGTGTCAGTCATACATGCAAATCGGCTATAGTGATGCACCGGATATAGTGATAAATTATCGAAAATCAAAGGGGCACGTTATATCCACTATTTACTGTATAGCAAAAAGCAGATGTAGAAGGTCAACTAAAGGAGAACTGAAGATCAGTGGATCGCAATGCATTTCAGAATAATTAGCTCGTTTGACTTGTAATAGAGTGCGCCATCCTCGTACAAGTACCTCTCTCAATAATTTTCTTGATAAGTTGTTCATTAACACTTCCATAGTTTCCATCTTCTACCAGCCGTTTCATTAGCGTCGCTGCTCCCCACGCTTTGTTCAGAGCTCTTGCCTTGCAAACTAGTATACACTCATCTAGGCCTGCCCAGAACGTTTCTGCATTTCCATCTTTTTTGTCTTTGATTTTACCATGTTCGTTTTCCCTACTGCAATTCCACTGCCCTCCACCTCCACCATGCCCTCCCCCTGTTCTTCCACCTTTGCTTCAGTATAACCAAGACTACATAAACAGTGCCACCAAATGTAGTATGCGACCGAGTGACAAGGTAAAACTGGTCCAGTCTCTCCGACTCAAAACACAGGTAGTATTCTCAGGGAACAATATTGCACTTAGTGATTGCATAGGAAAACTCAAGTGACTGTTTATTTCAAGACATTCCCATAGCGCTGCACATCACATCCCAACCAGTTCCGTTATTTTTACATAACGGAACTGGTTCGGATGTGATGTGCAGCGCTATGGGAATGGGTGTGTCCACCCGAATTCTTTTCACAGATGAAGCTGCAGGAAGCCTCAGCCCTTCTTCAAACTATTTCAAGACAACTGCGGAAAAGCAACTAGACAAGACGAATTCAAGACGAAGACTACTTCTTATACCACAGCAACACGCACATGCACCAACATAACGTACACACGACGTACACAAAATAACGTACAGATTGAGCAAAATAATGTACTATATACGGTATAGTAAGTCTATCGATATACGGTACATACGGTATGGTACGGTAGAAAGTCCGTCTACTACACAGTGTTTATGTAGTCTTGGTATAACCCATCCCTCATCTCTTTCACAAAATCAATAGTTCCTTCCGTTGCCTGTTTTCGTGTGAGTGCAAATTGAGTCCCGGGGTCATGGAGGATTTCCTGGTTCTTCCATGTCTGTCACTGTGTACTCTGAGCTACCTATAAATAAAGCATAGGGAGAACACCCAACTCTGGATTTGTGTCTATAAGGCATAGGGAGAACACCCAACTCTGGATTTGTGTCTATAAGGCATACGATATGCCCGTCTAGCACTGTGCACTCTGAGCTGTCCATATATACGACTCAAACCGACCCGCTATAGAGAGAATACCCAAACCGACCCGTTATAGGAACAGACCTGCTGCTGCCGTGCTGGGTCCATCATGTATGTGGTATAATGATGGTATTGAGA
>NC_088651.1:9153414-9158414 GCF_964019385.1 Sycon ciliatum | reverse complement strand
ATGTTTCTCACATACGCGGACCAACTGCCTGCAGGTCGCAGCAGGGCTGGAAAACTCCCTCGCCTTCCAAGCAGAATTTGAAATGGGTATCCTCTACTTCATATGCACGTCCTAGATCATCCCACTATGCCTACCTGTCTGATACCAAGGCAGTGCCAAAATCGTAAATGTACAAAGTAAGTAGATGTAACCGCATGGATTGCAATGCACTCACACACTGCACTGCATTGCTTTGTACTGCATTCAAGACTGACTTCAAGATTGACGTCATGCGCTTTGTTTTGCTGAGTAATCACAAATGGCACCAGCCTGTTTTGCTGAAAAGAAAAACAAATCTTGCTTGCCCTGTTGTGCTCTTCCAGACAACGGATCATGCTTCAGCAGTGTTTCTTTTTCTTTCGTAGCTTTGCGGCCAACCTGAGTGTCACCTCGACACTGTATTTCTTCAGTATGTTTGACCTAACTGTCGACACTGTCAAGGCAATGCCTTGCCAAGCCATCCGTGGCGAGCTTTCTCAGCGCGGCTTGAAACCGAAGGGAAACTTAGTAAAAGTATTTTAAAGGACCGTTTGCTGGCACAGCTAGCCCTTGGTAGTGAGGTCTGCTCCGGCCAGGAGAACCAGCTACATGACAGTGCGGACACGGCTCGCGAGCCCAGAAGCCCGACTGGCAGCAATGCCTCCTCCGCCAGCTCAGGTGACGCGGGCTCAATGGATCTCTGCGCTCTCGTACGGGACGATGTGTAGTCGGCTTTGTCGGCCGCCATTACGGAGAGTATTGTGCCGCTCCTCACCCAAGACCAAGGCAGTGCGGCTGCTGCCCCCACTACGCCAGCCCAAGCTCCTGTAACCCACCCGATCAGCCACCTGCACCAGCTGTGCACAAGGCTGTGCAAGAACGTATCTTGCGAGGGGAGTTCATAGATTTTTCAAGTTTGTTGCCTGAAATTCTTGCACACTTCCGGCCCAACGTTCCGGCTGGCGCACAGCCCGAATAACGATAGCCAGCTAAATATCGTTGAGTCGGATGACGCGAAGCAGGTGCGTCGCAAGGTTCACGATATAGCTACCCGGCTCGAGGCATGGACAATATACATGTCTGTTATCACGGCTGCTACCCCACACCGTACTGCTGATTGCATACCAGCAGTTAATCCGGACTGCTAACCGGCAGTTCTTCCCAAGCGCATGGCTAGAGTACGACCGCCAGCTGTGGATGCTCATGGCCCAGTAACCAGGCACGAAGAGGTTGGACACCATCGACGTGAACCTATGGCAAATAGCTTTCACAGGCCATGCACACCCAAAATGCGCTCAATGTAAGACGGCCCATCCAGGGGCGGTTTGTGTCCTTTTCGTCTCCAATCTCAATTCCCCAGGCCAGCGGCATTTACCTCCTGTGGTCGCACCCATACCAGCGACGGCCAAGAAATCTGCCGCAACTTCAATGGAGGTCGCTATTCTCCGTCGCCGTGCTGCTTCTCCCACACCTGCAGTCAGTGTGGCAAGGACCACCCATGCCAGGGGCGTAGTAGGGGTTTTGGAAGTGGTACGACCGAAGGTGGGTGCGGCCGAAGGCCGTGTTGGAGGGGGGTCCGGGGGACCTCCCGCGGGACAATTTTGAAAAAAAGACACAAAATCCTGCGTTCTGGGAACTTCTGGCACACTCCAGTCCAGGCGCAGTGTGCAGTCGAGTCGAGTACAGTACTCACTCAGTACGACTGCTACTCTAGATGCATAACAGATCTACGAGTACGAGTCTAGAAAATGGTCAAAGTCTGATATGCATACATGTACATGTACATACATGTATGTATGCATCGATGGATCCTGATTTTTTAATACGGTTTTGCACGTTCCAGACGGACCACACTTTTCGAAAAGTGGTACGGCCATGGTCGTACCAGTCGTAGCGGGTGCTACGCCCCTGCATGCATCAGGTGCAACCAGCAGCAGTGCAGAGCCAATCGGCCACCCTGCCGCTCCTAGCAGAATGGCTACTGAGTCGCTTGACTCGGTACGTAGCTTCTTTCCTATACACTCTGCAGACACCCCACTGCTAGCTGACCACTTTGCCCGCCTGTTACGGAACCACCCAGATCAATCATGTGTTGCGTATGTTCTCCTTGGCCTGCGCTATGGCTTTGCTCTTGGACTTGCCGGCCAACACGACATTCCGGTGTTTTCTACTTGGTCCGGCTCATCGCAATTGTCGCTCATCTCCCACGCACTTTTTGACAGGTAAAACCCAGTCCAATCACGATATCTAACTTACTTTTGCTTGGGAGGTTGTGATGGCAAGATCAAATGGGGCACCAAAGAAAAAAATTATCGCGACTAGCGCTTTGAATCGTGATGTGTTCCACTTTTTTGGGAAGTGAAAATCTGGCCATTCACTGTCTGTGTTGCCAAAAAAGCGCAGCGCGTGACCCGAAGACCGGAACTGTAGCATGCAGGGCAACTGACATTCTGGAGAGCGTGACAGGCACGCGTGCACGGCAGAGGAGTATGAGGGTTATGCTGAAGAAGAAAGGTGTTTTCGATGCGATGCGCGCATGCGAGGGAAGTTTTGGTTGTTCCTTTTGTTCCTTCGTGGACCTGGCAGTAGCATTACAAGAGTCGTGGTCAGCGTATCCAGTGGAGCGTATGACAGCTGTCTGGAGAGGCCTGTATGCCTCATTCGAAGGCTTTGTTGAAACACACTGTGATGACACAGAGGTCACACTGCCCACAGTTCCTTCAAGCACCGAAGTGACAGACACAACTGTTCCTTTTCCATTGCTGCCATACGACACTCGACAGGCTGACAAAGCAAGAGATGTTGTACCAGTCTACGCCAGCAGCTAGACACCAGCAATTTAATGTCAGCTCATGTAACGGCGGCAGCTCGAGTGATGGAGAGTTGAATAAACCGTCTGGATCTGTAGGAGTGTGAGTGCAAGAGCGCTCCTTGGCTGATTTATTTCGTGCATTTTGCTTCCCTTCTATGACTCGCTTCACCTGATTCCAGGGCTGAATTTTGTTTCTTGTGGCGGAGAGTATTCATGTATCATGCTTCCTAACTATGCCTATTGAACATTTAACAGAGCGGCAACAAAACTCCTGTTCTTAGTGGCGATAGATAAGCGACAATTGCGATGAGCCGGACCAAGTAATAATCTGCCCTCGGCTTTCACTCACTCAGCATTTATTTCCGAGCAATTAGCTGCTTCCTGCGCCTGCAGCGAGACCACAGGCCCATTTCCGTCACCTCCATTTCAGTTCATGCGCCGCTCTGGTATTGGTGCCGTCCTCAAAAAGAACGGCAAGCTGCGAATGATCCACCATCTGTCTAGTCCGGAAGGCACCGGCGCGAACGACAGCATTCCCGCCAAGCCGCTTTCTCTGCACTACGGGAGCATTGACAACGCGATCAACATCATCATGTCATGCTCACAACCTGTGTATTTGTCCAAGCTCGATGTACGCAGTGCATTTCGGCAGATCCCAGTCCGCCGTCAGGACTTCGCTGGGAAGGCTCCTACTACTACGAGCGCTTTCTGCCTTTCGGCCTTCGCTCTAACCCAGCCGTCTTTGATTCAGTAGCCACCGCCGTCAACTGGATCATGCAGCATGAGTTTGCTACAGATCACCGGCTTCATTACCTCGATGACTTTCTCGATGTCTCCACTGGTTTGGTTGCAGCCAACCAGCAACTGACCATCCCTTTCCGGGCATTCACGCATCTTGGCATTCCTCTTTCCTCCATCCAAGCTCGAAGGGCCATCACCATCATTGACCTTCCTTGGTATTTTCCTAGACTGCGAGCGCCACAAAGCTCGGCTACCCGAGGACAAGCTGTCGGAGATCCGTGCAAAACTCATGGCTACTATCAGCGAGCGCAGCATCGGCCAGCGTCAACTCGAGTCCCTCCTGGGGAAGCTCGCTTTTGCTGCCCGGGTCATCATTCCTGGACGCACATTCATGCGTCAACTATGATCAGTGTGCCCTGAACTGTATCTGTGTATGTGAGTGCGGTGCATAAAGCCCATCTTGAGAATGGGTTTGCCGGCCCCTTAGTAGATGCGTGGCTTCTGAATAGGGTGATGAAGGGCATTCAGCGATGCCATGGTACGGCTGTACTCACCTCTCGCCTTCCTATCCCTATGCCAATCCTACGACACCTGACGGATGCACACCGGAACAGTAGTATCTTGAATGGCCCTGAAAAGCTGCTCTACGAAGCCGCCATGCTGTTAGCGTTCTTTGGATCTCTTCGACGTGCCGAATTCACTAATGGCATCACACGGGGCTGCACTAGCTCCCCTGCTGACGGACGCCTGCATCTCTTCCTGCTTTCATCCAAGACGGACGCATTCGGTAAAGGCGTTATTAGTGACATTGGCCTGTCTGTACCGCCGTACTGCCTTGTCCGTGCCATGGTTAGCTACCCATTCGTCACTCGTCGCGATGGACCGGAGCAGCTCTTGTTCGTACTCTCGAACGGACAGCAGCTGACCAGGCAGTCATTCACAGTAACAGTACGGTCTCTTGTCGCTGCGGCCGGTGTACCATCCCAGTCGAACTACTCCGAGCATTCAGTTCACATCAGTGCAGCCACCACCGCTGCTATGGCTGGTGTCCCGGACTCCTTCTTCCGAGTGGCAGGTCAGTGGAAGAGCGAGGCGTGTCTATGCTACATCCGGACTACAACAAGCGCTAGGCGCCAGCTATCGTCTCGGCTTGCTGCCGTGTCATGGATGCCATGACGCCTGACTCGGGTGAGTACTGAGCTACTGAACTCTAGCTGCACAATGCTTGTCTGTGCTGATTTTAAATGACCCTTGCTGTGCGTTAATAGTGCTTAGCTAACGGAGTGCTGGTTTCATGGGTCCACTCTCACAACTGGTGTTATCTAGCTATTTGCTGCGATTCTACCTTGCGCTATATTATATCCATTTAGCATTGCAGCTCTACGTTGAGCTAACAGCAGCTCTACTTTGAGCTAACAGCAGCTCGACT
>NC_088651.1:9115914-9148414 GCF_964019385.1 Sycon ciliatum | reverse complement strand
TCTCTCTCTCTCTCTCTCTCTCTCTCTCTCTCTCCGTTGGGCCTGACTCTCTGTGTCTCTCTGTGTCTCTCTCTGTGTCTCTCTGTGTCTCTCTCTTTGTCTCTCTGTGTCTCTCTCTGTGTGTGTCTCTCACTTTGTATCTCTCTCTCTGTCTCTGTGTGTGTGTCTCTCTCTCTGTCTCTCTCTCTCTCTCTCTCTCTCTGTCTCTCTCTGGCTCTCTCTGTGTCTGTCTCTGTCTCTGTCTCTCTCGAACTGATCGGCTACCACATTGTATTGCAAATTTTTTCCATCAGTTCGAATAACATGGATGATGAGCTAGGCAAAAAAGCATAGCGTAGGCCCCCTGAGCGAAATAAATAAACTTTCTCTTTGCATTCGAGGGTAATACGGCACCGTCTACCACCTTGTTGACCTAGGCAAAAAACATAGGGATGTTATAATTTTTTAATTTCTCTTATTTTTTAAGGCATAACCTGGGATTCGAACCCGCACTATCGCCCTGCATGCATTCTCCGATACACTTCGCATGCATACTCATTCTTCCAAGTTGGTTTACGTTATGATTTTGCATTTGAAAGCCCTATTTGAATATTGTGGCCAGCTGTCTTTGATTATTGTGGCCAGCTGTCTTTGACGGTACAGAACGGGACAGGTACGGTATAGCGCCAGGCATGTCGATGGCACAAACAAACAAACAAGCAAACACGGAACGAGAGAGCTTGGAAGCTCAGGGCCCTGCGCTATGCTTTGTTGCCTAGCTCATCGTGCATGTTGGTAGAACTGATGGAAATGCCTTTTCCTTTGATTAGCTACATCATTGTATTGCAAAAACGTTTCAATGAGATACTGAAGTAACGTCTTCTGCAAAGCTATGGAACCGGCGCTGACTCTGCCGATCACGGGCGTTCTGGAGTCGACGGAATGTCTGTCCTGACGTTTCCTGGGACCGGCGCTGACTCTGCCGATCACGGGCGTTCTTCTTCTTATTATTATTATACTGACGGCAACTAACATCCATTCTGATTGCATTTACTCGTCTCCCTACTTCGTATTAGGCCTTGGCGGATAATGCTCGAAAAGGTGGCAGATTCTGCTCGAAAAGCAGTGAAATTGGCAGGACCATACAAACCTTATGGCGTGCAATTCCTCGAATTCTGCTCCATTTCTTTATCCACATACCAAACATGCATGAAACCTACCAGAAAAAGTACCGAATTCTGCCAATTTTTCTGCCGGCATTATCCGCCAAGGCCTACTTCGTATTTCTTTCCAGAAAATCTCCCCATACAGCAGGGAGTCGTTTACATAATATGACTCCCTGCTATACATCTACATGACTGTATATACGTTATAATTATGATGCTATCGGCCTACATGCGATTCCCGGGCTGGTCGACAGGCGGCCCAGCCAGCCTGCTAGTGGGATCTCGACCTCGCACACAAATCCACACAAAATGTTACTGCACTGAATGCATTCCCCCATACACTTTGCATATATATTCATTCTCTTGATGGTACCGTACTCTTGATGGTACGGGACAGGTACGGGATAGCGCCAGGCATGTCGATGGCACAAACAAACAAAAGTATTGTGGCCAGCTGTCTTTGCTGGTACGGTACAGTACGGGACAGATACGGGATAGCGCGAGGCGTGACACAAACAAACAAACAAACAAACACCAAATTAAAGCTGTGTGGACCCTGGCTAGCGCCAGACGTTACTGAAGTAACGTCTTCTGCATAGCTACGGGAATTAAAGCTGTGTGGACCCTGACTGCGCCAGACGTTACTGAAGTAATGTCTTTTGCATAGCTACGGAAATTAATTGGTTCATTAGGAACTCAGTTGGCGACCCAAGGAAAAAAAATTGTAACATTGAATTTGCACTAATAACCATGAACCTTCCAAGTTGGAAGGCCGTCGGTTAGTGCTACCGAGCAGTGCTCAAGCTGACTTTCAAGCCGTGGAATGTCTCAGTACTCCTTGTCAGTTTTGTGCTAGACTGTGCACGTCTGACTGTGCTAAATCTAGTTTAGTTGGAGGACTCGATCGCATAACTTGTGCCCACAATTACCATGTTCCAATTAGTTTTTTATTGGTTCATCTCAAAGTTCGCTTTCATATCTCAGTGTTCTAGTAGAGAAGTGTGTGGTTGAGACCAGAGGAACACAGGGTAGCAGTTTCAGAGTTTTGCTTGCTAATACTTCATGCGATGCAACGTACCTCGTCATGTTGGTTTGGATTGGCGTTGCTGTCCAGTAGATGTCGCATACAGTCGGTGCCATTCTGCTCACTGGTATAGTGAAGTGGTGTCTTTCCATACTATAACATAAGTGTATGTTCAGCAAGAAGCCAACAAAGAACATGGCTCACTATAAGAAATTATAGTACACATGACATGCCACATGTTCATCTATGGAAAATACATTGATACTCGTATGACCAATTGCAGAAGACTTCCAAAGTCACCACCACATGTACTCTTCGAACAACCACATTCACGACACCAGTTGGCAACATGACACTCCGAGTAAGGGGCACATACTGATTCCTTCAAGTAACAGTTTTTGATGAAAGAGAGAGGGATATACTCGGGATCTGTTGACTTAAGTTTCAGGGCGAAGCAGTCATCAGACAACTAGCATTAAAAAATGGGGAATAATCATAGTGAAAAATGCTCCTCGCCCGGCACATTTAGCACTTTTCCAGCAGTTTACCAGCATAGTCTTTGATTCCTTCAAACAGTTAGTTTTCAGGAAATGCATTAGCAGAGTATATTGAAATGGAAGTAGCTGTTCCATAACCTGCCTTATCTCCTTGATCTGGGTTAGCTCCATATTGCAGTAGATGCAGAACGCAGTCGATCTTGTTCTGAATGATGGCGTAGTGAAGTGGTGTCCGTTTATCCTGTTATTACAGCCATAGGTACAAGCAGTGATTAGCAAATGAAAACTTCCACTGACTTGCATAATTCAGGGGAAAACTGGTGTATCACTCTGATGGTGTAATTATTGCAGTATATTTTACAAATCAGACAGAGAAGTTCTTAGTCACATGTACTTGTGTGCCCACAATACTGTCTGTACATGACATAGTCTCTACACTACCTATCACAATAATCGTAGAACAGAATGTTCATCAACTTAAATTATAGGAAAGGTTTGTTTTGGCTTTGCTGTCGAGAGATGCTGCATCCAGTCAATATGACCCTGGCCACTGATATAGTGAAGTGGTGCCTTTCCCCATTATAACACAAATGGATTTTCAGCAACTAACAAACAAAGAACATGTCTACTTGTGGGTCCACTATACTATATGTCACGATTACATAGTCTACACACTATTCCCGAGAGACCTCTTTCGGGTAGTGGTGTATAACTGTGTGAAACATGAAGTTGCTACAGTGGAGTGAACACTCTGAGGAAGGTGTACCATTGCAGCACAGGGTAGCAATTTCACAGTTTTGTTTGTTAATGCTTCATGAGCTGCAACTTACCTCGTCAGGTTGGTTTGGATTGGCTTTGCTGTCCAGTAGATGCCGCATGCAGTCGATACGACCCTGCTCAATGGCATAGTGAAGTGGTGTCTTTCCCTCCTATAACATAAGTATATGTTCAGCAAGTAACCAACAAAGAACACGGCTCACTATGAGAAATGATAGTACATATTGTATACCACATGTTCGTCTGTGGAGGATACAATATGAAGCAGGGCAAGTGACAGCTTTGAGTCTGTTGATTCCAGAAGACTTCCAAAGTCATCACCAAATGTGCTCTCCAGCTAACCTCATTCACACAACCAGCAACATGACACTCGGAGTTAGGACACATACTGATTTCTTCACATAACAGTTTTCAATGAAAGGGAGACGGTCCAATCAGTGGAGTCTGAACACTCTGAGGAAGGTGTACCATTGCAGCACAGGGTAGCAATTTCACAGTTTTGTTTGTTAATGCTTCATGAGCTGCAACTTACCTCGTCAGGTTGGTTTGGATTGGCTTTGCTGTCCAGTAGATGCCGCATGCAGTCGATACGACCCCACTCAATGGCATAGTGAAGTGGTGTCTTTCCCTCCTATAACATAAGTATATGTTCAGCAAGTAACCAGCAAAGAACACGGCTGACTATGAGAAATGATAGTACATATTGTATACCACATGTTCGTCTGTGGAGGATATAATATGAAGCAGGGCAAGTGACAGCTTTGGGTCTGTTGATTCCAGAAGACTTCCAAAGTCATCACCAAATGTGCTCTCCGACTAACCTCATTCACACAACCAGCAACATGACACTCGGAGTTAGGACACATACTGATTTCTTCACATAACAGTTTTCAATGAAAGGGAGACGGTCCAATCAGAAGCTGTCGTGATTTAATTTTCATACTGAAGAAGTCATCAGACAATTGGCATAAAAAACGTGGAATAATCGTAGTGAAAAAAGCTCCTCGCCGGGCACTTTGAGCATTTTCGCAGTTTACCAGCATACTAGTAGTCTTTGATTTCTTCATACAGTTAGTTTTCAAGAAATGCATTAGCAGAGTATATTGAAATTGCTGTTCCATAACCTGCCTTATCTCCTTGATCTGGATTAGCTCCGGCTTGCAGTAGATGCAGAACGCAGTCGGTCTTGTTCACAATAGTGGCATAGTGAAGTGGCGACCGTTTATCCTGTAGTACGGGAATAGGTACAAGCAGTGATAAACAAAAGATAACTTCTTCTGACTTGCATACCTCAGGGGACAACTGGTGTATCACTCTGATGGTGTGATTAAAAAAGTAAAAAAGTAAATTATCGTGTCCGTTCCCAAAGGGAACTCACGACGGCCGCTAACACCCAGTAAACCCTAGCGGCAGATGCAGAGCCTAACGGTGTGATTACTGCAGTATATTTTGCAAATCAGACAGAGCAGTTCTCAGTCACATGTACTTGTGTGCCCACAATACTGTCTGTACATGACATAGTCTCTACACTACCTATCACAATAATTGTAGAACAGAATGTTCATCAACTTAAATTATCGGAAAGGTTTGGGTTGGCTTTCCTGTGGAGAGATGCTGCATACAGTCGATATTACCCTGGCCACTGTTATAGTGAAATGGTGCCTTTCCCCACTATAACACAAGTGAATGTTCAGCAACTAACGAACAAAGAACATGGCTACTTGTGTGTCCATTATATTACATGTCACGATTACATAGTCTACACACTACAGCCGAGAGACCTATTTTTGGGTAGTGGTGTATAACAGTGTGAAACATGAAGTTGCTACAGTGGAGGCTGAACACCCTGAGGAAGGTGTATAATTATACACTACCTATCACAATAACGGTCAAGCATATTTTTTTAACTTACATTATCGTAAAGGGTTTGGATCAGCAAAAATGAATTAGTTCATCTCATGGCTCCCCTTCACATCCCAGTGCTCCTCTAAAGAATTCTGCAATGGTTAAGTTCATTGCAGCACAGGGTAGCAATTTCACAGTTTTGTTTGTTAATGCTTCATGAGCTGCAACTTACCTCGTCAGGTTGGTTTGGATTGGCTTTGCTGTCCAGTAGATGCCGCATGCAGTCGATACGACCCCACTCAATGGCATAGTGAAGTGGTGTCTTTCCCTCCTATAACATAAGTATATGTTCAGCAAGTAACCAACAAAGAACACGGCTCACTATGAGAAATGATAGTACATATTGTATACCACATGTTCGTCTGTGGAGGATACAATATGAAGCAGGGCAAGTGACAGTTTTGAGCCTGTTGATTCCAGAAGACTTCCAAAGTCATCACCAAATGTGCTCTCCGACTAACCTCATTCACACAATCAGCAACATGACACTTGGAGTTAGGACACATACTGATTTCTTCACATAACAGTTTTCAATGAAAGGGAGACGGTCCAATCAGGAGCTGTCGTGATTTAATTTTCATGCTGAAGAAGTCATCAGACAATTGGCATAAAAAATGTGGAATAATCATAGTGAAAAAAGCTCCTCGCCCGGCACTTTGAACACTTTCCCGAGCAGTTTACCAGCATACTGTAAATCAACAAATTTTGGCCGGTGAGAAACTTTGGCCGATCTCCAAATGAAACTTTTGGCCGTGATCAAACTTTGGCCGATTGGGGTTCAATCTTGCATCATTTGACTCTATGACAAACTTTGGCCTGCGATTTACTTTGGCCAGTTGGCACCAAGCAGCGAAATCAGCGAAATTAAATCGCCAGCGAAAATTAGTTGATTTACAGTAGTCTTTGATTTCTTCATACAGTTAGTTTTCAAGAAATGCATTAGCAGAGTATATTGAAATTGCTGTTCCATAACCTGCCTTATCTCCTTGATCTGGATTAGCTCCGGCTTGCAGTAGATGCAGAACGCAGTCGGTCTTGTTCTCAATAGTGGCATAGTGAAGTGGAGTCCGTTTATCCTGTAGTACGGGAATAGGTACAAGCAGTGATAAACAAAAGAAAACTTCTTCTGACTTGCATAACTCAGGGGACAACTGGTGTATCACTCTGATGGTGTGATTAAAAAAGTAAAAAAGTAAATTATTGTGTCCGTTCCCAAAGGGAACTCACGACGGCCGCTAACACCCAGTAAACCCTAGCGGCAGATGCAGAGCCTAACGGTGTGTTTAATGCAGTATATTTTGCATATCAGACAGAGCAGTTCTGAGTCACATGTACTTGTGTGCCCACAATACTGTCTGTACATGACATAGTCTCTACACTAACTATCACAATAATCGTACAACAGAATGTTCATCAACTTAAATTATCAGAAAGGTTTGGACTGGCTTTCCTGTCGAGAGGTGCTGCATACAGTCGATATAACCATGGCCACTGTTATAGTGAAATGGTGCCTTTCCCCATTATAACACAAGTGAATGTTCAGCAACTAACGAACAAAGAACATGGCTACTTGTGTATCCACTATACTACATGTCACAATTACATAGTCTACACACTATACCCGAGAGACCTCCTTTGGGTAGTGGTGTATAACTGTGTGAAACATGAAGTTGCTACAGCAGAGTCTGAACACCCTGAGGAAGGTGTATAATTATACACTACCTATCACAATAACGGTCAAGCATATGTTTTTAACTTACAATATCGTAAAGGGTTAGGATCAGCAAAAATGAATTACTTCATCTCATGGCTCCCCTTCACATCCCAGTGCTCCTCTAAAGAATTCTGCAATGGTTAGATCATTGCAGCACAGGGTAGCAATTTCACAGTTTTGTTTCTTAATGCTTCAGGAGCTGCAACTTACCTCGTCAGGTTGGTTTGGATTGGCTTTGCTGTCCAGTAGATGCCGCATGCAGTCGATACGACCCCGCTCAATGGCATAGTGAAGTGGTGTCTTTCCCTCCTATAGCATAAGTATATGTTCAGCAAGTAACCAACAAAGAACACGGCTCACTATGAGAAATGATAGTACATATTGTATACCACATGTTCGTCTGTGGAGGATACAATATGAAGCAGGGCAAGTGACAGTTTTGAGTCTGTTGATTCCAGAAGACTTCCAAAATCATCACCAAATGTGCTCTCCGACTAACCTCATTCACACAACCAGCAACATGACACTCAGAGTTAGGGCACATACTGATTTCTTCACATAACAGTTTTCAGTGAAAGGGAGACGGTCCAATCAGGAGCTGTCGTGATTTAATTTTCATACTGAAGAAGTCATCAGACAATTGGCATAAAAAAACGTGGAATAATCATAGTGAAAAAAGCTCCTCGCCGGGCACTTTGAGCACTTTCCCGAGCAGTTTACCAGCATACTGTAAATCAACAAATTTTGGCCGGTGAGAAACTTTGGCCGATCTCCAAATGAAACTTTTGGCCGTGATCAAACTTTGGCCGATTGGGGTTCCAACTTGCATCATTTGACTCTATGACAAACTTTGGCCTGCGATTTACTTTGGCCAGTTGGCACCAAGCAGCGAAATCAGCGAAATTAAATCGCCAGCGAAAATTAGTTGATTTACAGTAGTCTTTGATTTCTTCATACAGTTAGTTTTCAAGAAATGCATAAGCAGAGTATATTGAAATTGCTGTTCCATAACCTGCCTTATCTCCTTGATCTGGATTAGCTCCGGCTTGCAGCAGATGCAGAACGCAGTCGGTCTTGTTCTCAATAGTGGCATAGTGAAGTGGCGACCGTTTATCCTGTAGTACGGGAATAGGTACAAGCAGTGATAAACAAAAGATAACTTCTTCTGACGATAAACAAAAGATAACTTCTTCTGACTTGCATACCTCAGGGGACAACTGGTGTATCACTCTGATGGTGTGATTAAAAAAGTAAAAAGTAAATTATCCTGTCCGTTCCCAAAGGGAACTCACGACGGCCGCTAACACCCAGTAAACCCTAGCGGCAGATGCAGAGCCTAACGGTGTGATTACTGCAGTATATTTTGCAAATGAGACAGAGAAGTTCTCAGTCACATGTACTTGTGTGCCCACAATACTGTCTGTACATGACATAGTCTCTACACTACCTACCACAATAATAGTAGAACAGAATGTTCATCAACTCAAATTATCAGAAAGGTTTGGACTGGCTTTCCTGTCGCGAGATGCTGCATACAGTCGATATGACCCTGGCCACTGGTATAGTGAAATGGTGCCTTTCCCCACTATAACACAAGTAAATGTTCAGCAACTAACGAACAAAGAACATGGCTACTTGTGTGTCCATTATATTACATGTCACGATTACATAGTCTACACACTACAGCCGAGAGACCTATTTTTGGGTAGTGGTGTAGAACAGTGTGAAACATGAAGTTGCTACAGTGGAGGCTGAACACCCTGAGGAAGGTGTATAATTATACACTACCTATCACAATAACGGTCAAGCATATTTTTTTTAACTTACATTATCGTAAAGGGTTTGGATCAGCAAAAATGAATTAGTTCATCTCATGGCTCCCCTTCACATCCCAGTGCTCCTCTAAAGAATTCTGCAATGGTTAAGTTCATTGCAGCACAGGGTAGCAATTTCACAGTTTTGTTTTGTTAATGCTTCATGAGCTGCAACTTACCTCGTCAGGTTGGTTTGGATTGGCTTTGCTGTCCAGTAGATGCCGCATGCAGTCGATACGACCCCGCTCAATGGCATAGTGAAGTGGTGTCTTTCCCTCCTATAGCATAAGTATATGTTAAGCAAGTAACCAACAAAGAACACGGCTCACTATGAGAAATGATAGTACATATTGTATACCACATGTTCGTCTGTGGAGGATACAATATGAAGCAGGGCAAGTGACAGTTTTGAGTCTGTTGATTCCAGAAGACTTCCAAAGTCATCACCAAATGTGCTCTCCGACTAACCTCATTCATACAATCAGCAACATGACACTTGGAGTTAGGGCACATACTGATTTCTTCACATAACAGTTTTCAATGAAAGGGAGACGGTCCAATCAAGAGCTGTCGTGATTTAATTTTCATGCTGAAGAAGTCATCAGACAATTGGCATAAAAAATGTGGAATAATCATAGTGAAAAAAGCTCCTCGCCCGGCACTTTGAGCACTTTCCCGAGCAGTTTACCAGCATACTGTAAATCAACAAATTTTGGCCGGTGAGAAACTTTGGCCGATCTCCAAATGAAACTTTTCGCCGTGATCAAACTTTGGCCGATTGGGGTTCAATCTTGCATCATTTGACTCTATGACAAACTTTGGCCTGCGATTTACTTTGGCCAGTTGGCACCAAGCAGCGAAATCAGCGAAATTAAATCGCCAGCGAAAATTAGTTGATTTACAGTAGTCTTTGATTTCTTCATACAGTTAGTTTTCAAGAAATGCATAAGCAGAGTATATTGAAATTGCTGTTCCATAACCTGCCTTATCTCCTTGATCTGGATTAGCTCCGGCTTGCAGTAGATGCAGAACGCAGTCGGTCTTGTTCTCAATAGTGGCATAGTGAAGTGGAGTCCGTTTATCCTGTAGTACGGGAATAGGTACAAGCAGTGATAAACAAAAGAAAACTTCTTCTGACTTGCATAACTCAGGGGACAACTGGTGTATCACTCTGATGGTGTGATTAAAAAAGTAAAAAAGTAAATTATTGTGTCCGTTCCCAAAGGGAACTCACGACGGCCGCTAACACCCAGTAAACCCTAGCGGCAGATGCAGAGCCTAACGGTGTGTTTAATGCAGTATATTTTGCAGATCAGACAGAGCAGTTCTGAGTCACATGTACTTGTGTGCCCACAATACTGTCTGTACATGACATAGTCTCTACACTACCTATCACAATAATTGTAGAATAGAATGTTCATCAACTTAAATTATCAGAAAGGTTTGGACTGGCTTTCCTGTCGAGAGGTGCTGCATACAGTCGATATAACCATGGCCACTGTTATAGTGAAATGGTGCCTTTCCCCATTATAACACAAGTGAATGTTCAGCAACTAACGAACAAAGAACATGGCTACTTGTGTGTCCACTATACTACATGTCACAATTACATAGTCTACACACTATTCCCGAGAGACCTCTTTTGGGTAGTGGTGTATAATTGTGTGAAACATGAAGTTGCTACAGCAGAGTCTGAACACCCTGAGGAAGGTGTATAATTATACACTACCTATCACAATAACGGTCAAGCATATGTTTTTAACTTACAATATCGTAAAGGGTTAGGATCAGCAAAAATGAATTACTTCATCTCATGGCTCCCCTTCACATCCCAGTGCTCCTCTAAAGAATTCTGCAATGGTTAGATCATTGCAGCACAGGGTAGCAATTTCACAGTTTTGTTTGTTAATACTTCATGAGATACAACTTACCGCATCACGTTGGTTTGGATCGGCTTTGCTGTCTAGTAGATGCCGCATACAGTCGATACGACCATGCTCACTGGCATAGTGAAGTGGTGTCCTTCCATGCTATAACACAAGTGTATGTTCAGCCAGTAACCAACAAAGAACATGGCTTACTATGAGAAATGATAGTACACATTGTATGCCACATGTTTGTCTGTGGTCGATACAATATGAACCAGGGCAAGTGACAGCTTTGAGCCTATTGATTCCAGAAGACTTCCAAAGTCATCACCAAATGTGCTCGCCGACTAACCTCATTCACAAAACCAGCAACATGACACTTCGAGTTAGGGCACGTACTGATTTCTTCAAATAACAGTTTTCAATGAAAGAGAGAGAGGGATACACGCGGGATCTGCTGTGACATATTTTTCATGCCGAAGAAGTCATGAGACAATTGGCATTAAAAAATGGGGAATAATCATTGTGAAAAAAGCTCCTTGCCCAGCACATTGAGCACTTTTCCAGCAGTTTACCAGCATAATCTTTGATTTCTTCATACAGTTAGTTTTCAAGAAATGCATAAGCAGAGTATATTGAAATTGCTGTTCCATAACCTGCCTTATCTCCTTGATCTGGATTAGCTCCGGCTTGCAGTAGATGCAGAACGCAGTCGGTCTTGTTCTCAATAGTGGCATAGTGAAGTGGAGTCCGTTTATCCTGTAGTACGGGAATAGGTACAAGCAGTGATAAACAAAAGAAAACTTCTTCTGACTTGCATAACTCAGGGGACAACTGGTGTATCACTCTGATGGTGTGATTAAAAAAGTAAAAAAGTAAATTATTGTGTCCGTTCCCAAAGGGAACTCACGACGGCCGCTAACACCCAGTAAACCCTAGCGGCAGATGCAGAGCCTAACGGTGTGTTTAATGCAGTATATTTTGCAGATCAGACAGAGCAGTTCTGAGTCACATGTACTTGTGTGCCCACAATACTGTCTGTACATGACATAGTCTCTACACTAACTATCAAAATAATTGTAGAATAGAATGTTCATCAACTTAAATTATCAGAAAGGTTTGGACTGGCTTTCCTGTCGAGAGGTGCTGCATACAGTCGATATAACCATGGCCACTGTTATAGTGAAATGGTGCCTTTCCCCATTATAACACAAGTGAATGTTCAGCAACTAACGAACAAAGAACATGGCTACTTGTGTGTCCACTATATTACATGTCACGATTACATAGTCTACACACTATACCCGAGAGACCTCCTTCGGGTAGTGGTGTATAACTGTGTGAAACATGAAGTTGCTACAGCAGAGTCTGAACACCCTGAGGAAGGTGTATAATTATACACTACCTATCACAATAACGGTCAAGCATATGTTTTTAACTTACAATATCGTAAAGGGTTAGGATCAGCAAAAATGAATTACTTCATCTCATGGCTCCCCTTCACATCCCAGTGCTCCTCTAAAGAATTCTGCAATGGTTAGATCATTGCAGCACAGGGTAGCAATTTCACAGTTTTGTTTGTTAATACTTCATGAGATACAACTTACCGCATCACGTTGGTTTGGATCGGCTTTGCTGTCTAGTAGATGCCGCATACAGTCGATACGACCATGCTCACTGGCATAGTGAAGTGGTGTCCTTCCATGCTATAACACAAGTGTATGTTCAGCCAGTAACCAACAAAGAACATGGCTTACTATGAGAAATGATAGTACACATTGTATGCCACATGTTTGTCTGTGGTCGATACAATATGAACCAGGGCAAGTGACAGCTTTGAGCCTATTGATTCCAGAAGACTTCCAAAGTCATCACCAAATGTGCTCGCCGACTAACCTCATTCACAAAACCAGCAACATGACACTTCGAGTTAGGGCACGTACTGATTTCTTCAAATAACAGTTTTCAATGAAAGAGAGAGAGGGATACACGCGGGATCTGCTGTGACATATTTTTCATGCCGAAGAAGTCATGAGACAATTGGCATTAAAAAATGGGGAATAATCATTGTGAAAAAAGCTCCTTGCCCAGCACATTGAGCACTTTTCCAGCAGTTTACCAGCATAATCTTTGATTTCTTCATACAGTTAGTTTTCTGGAAATGCATTAGCAGAACTTAGAAGTTGCGACTTCGGCGGTAATAGTCATGAAGTTGGTTGCTCCAACGAGGAGCACACGCTTCTTGCCGAACTTGACACTTGACTGACTCACGACTGCCATCCGGAGCACACGAGGAGCACGTCGAACCTTCCGCTCGGCAAACCTGAAAGAAAGCACCACGCCCTGCTCAATACACAGTGTTTCGGGGAATTCACCCCTCATCAGTTGAGCTTGAGTAGGCTGAGGAAGATTGTGCCTGAAAAGCACCACTTATATACTGCTCTCCAGGCCAAACCATCACCAGGGATACAAACTTACAGAGATGCTTTGTTTCCAGCGCGACAAACACCTCGTGAAGCCCTAGGTAGCAGCGTGAGTCAGAGTCGCTCATGGAGTGGTGCTAAACAGACGTTGAGAGCCAGTATAGCGGAAGGTTCGACGTGCTCCTCGTGTGCTCCGGATGGCAGTCGTGAGTCAGTCAAGTGTCAAGTTCGGCAAGAAGCGTGTGCTCCTCGTTGGAGCAACCAACTTCATGCATTAGCAGAGTATATTGAAATGGCTGTTCCATAACCTGCCTTATCTCCTTGATCTGGGTTAGCTCCAGCTTGCAGTAGATGCAGGGCATAGCTTAAGGATTTCATTTAGCTCGGACAAATGTCCTTCCGTTTTGAAATCTGTCCGGACATGCCCGGACATTTTCCACAACACATTTTCAGGATGTTTCTTCCTTTTTTTTAGTAGTACTGAAGTGTATTCACAATAGACACCCTTAGCAAACAACGTTATGTTGTAACGGTATTATCGTAAGGGGGAAAATACCGTGATTTGGGTTCGACCTTTAGCAAGATGCACGCTATTTTTAGTACGCTGTTGCCACGAGAATAGCTTTGATTTCGCGCGGTACAACCATTTTTTCATCATATACGCGATACAAGGTGAAATGCGTACGGACTATGCAATATTTGGCTAAAACACGTACCGTTGGTCACAACGATAAATCAGCCCCCATAACGTTTATACGCTGCAGCTTCAACGCTATTTGGGTGATCAAGGTACGAGTACCGTAAAAAATAGCGTTACCGTTGTTTGCTAAGGGTGTCTAGTGACTCATTATGTGGACGTATCTCACACATTACTATGTACAATTCGCCAATTTATTTGTATTAGAAACTGAACTATTTACTGACGACAAATGTATGTACAAGAAAGCGTTGCAGTCAAGAATTTTGCGAACGCGATATGCTCGTTGCAGAGAAGGTAAGTCAGTTCGAATTTGCGTCGTGCAATAGCGGCAGCACCATCGTCCATCTCGCACAGTGCCTTCGCAATTGGACCGAATTCGAGGGCATTTCGAGCGGGACACTCTTGCCTGCGGAAAAGATTCATTGCTCGTTTATGCATCTCCTTTCCAGCATTATCCTTGAACGCTGATGTTCTCAGGTTCTTGGATCCGGTTATGAAAGCCTCGCTGAAGTTTTTACAACTGCGGACTCTGTCTACAAACTTGATGCACACGGAACACTTCAAACATTCTGTTAACAGCCGATCGTTCTTCTGCCGGTCATAAATCAGCCAGGCAGAAGTAGTCAGCTAGCTCTGCATCATTGTCCGAGATCCACTTATCGCAAGTAGCGGCCTTCACACCACGGACTTTTTTGCCCGGCGGCAAGTCCTCTGAATCTCCCTTTCGCTTTCCAGAAGACATTCTAAAAGACTATCTGCATTCCTGGTCAGTGAAAGAGTGAAAAATAAAAGATGACATCTTCCTCTCAAGAGCGAACAACTGCACTGCAGTTCAACCCATCGATTCAAGTGCGAAGTCGACACCATGTACCAAAGGTTGAAAGTGTGAATTGACTGTAGCAACCGCGTTGCTACAGGCGGATCAAGTAAATTATAATTATGGTGAAGTCTACGCCTGAGGCTACGGTGTAGACGTGTTAGTTGTACGATATGCAAGTCGCATTTGGCACGAAGCTCCGAAGAAAGCCCAACAAAAAAAAAGGTCGAAAGGTCGCTGCTCCTTTTTTTTCCTTTTTTGACAGGATACTTTGTCCGGTGAAATTGAAAACGTCCGGTCAGTGGCCGAAAATGGCCGGAAAATATCCGATGTCCGGCCGTTAATCTATGCCCTGAGATGCAGAACGAAGTCGGTCTTGTTCCCAAAAGTGGCATTGTGAAGTGGCGTCCGTTTATCCTGTAGTACAGCAATAGGTACCAGCAGTGATAAACAAAAGAAAACTCCTTCTGACTTGCATAATTCAGGGGAAAACTGGTATATCACTCTGATGGTGTGATTACTGCAGTATATTTTACAAATCAGACTGAGAAGTTCTCAGTCACATGTACTTGTGTGCCCATAATACTGTCTGTACATGACATAGACTCTATACTGCTGTCCAGTAGATGCTGGATACAGTCGATACAATGCTGGCCACTGACAACGTGAAGTGGTGCCTTTCCCCACTATAACACAAGTGAATGTTCAGCAACTAACAAACAAAGAACATGGCTACTTGTTTGTCCAATATTGTTGTGTATCTTACACTCAAAGGTTCCAGGAACTGAGACCGACCAGTATTAATTTACATGGCTTGAACGATTACATAGGATATGCAAGATAGAAAAGGAGACGAAAGAAATTACATGACTATGTTGAAGCAAGAGAGAAGAAGAACTGGATAGAAGCCCAGGTAAACACTCTCATCGCTCTTTTGCACCATGGACACCGATGCCTGGCAGGCCTTGTCGGCGGTCTTTCCATCTGCAATTAGCAGCTCGCGCTTGGCGTCCGCAAACGTGTTGCACCCGTGGCATGCGCTCTCTAGCTTGCTGCTAGCAACAGCAACGCGCAATCTGATCAGGTATTCGTCTTCACTGAACTCGTTCTGTGCCGCTACGTCCTCGAATAACTCAAGGTAGGACTCTACCGTTTGCTTACTATCAAACTTAGGCATCATGATGGCTGGCTTCCTCGTGATGGCACTACTATTCAGGATGCTGCTGTCGTCGCTAGAGGGTCGCAGAGTTAGAGGAGCAAATCACACAGTCCAGACCCTCTAGAGTCGTCAGCAGCATTCTGGATAGTAGTGCCATTGAGCACATTACTGGCAATATGGCGGTAACTACTAAACACACGCCTGCCCACACACGCTCTCTAGGCTGCAAAGTTCTGGCACAGAGCTCTCCTTCTCACCACCACCACAATCAGTTCGCGCCTGGCGCCTGGTCGATGCATGGCTGGCGGTATCCGGCATAGCAGGCTGGTACATCAAGTAGCGCATGGCACATAGATGATGACACAGCAACGACATAGCTCGATTGCGACGTACGTTTCGTTCCTGCTGGACTCATCAGGCAATCTTCTTCTTGGATGTCTTCATACGGAGCTTGACTCGGGAGAATGAAGTCGAAGACACCACTGCAGCTGTACTTATGGTTGATAAATATGCGCTACTTGATGTACCAGCCTGCTGTGCCGGATACCGCCAGCCATGCATCGACCAGGCGCAAGCGCGAACTGATGGTGGTGATGGTGAGAAGGAGAGCTGTGTGCCAGAACTTTGCAGCCTAGAGAGCGTGTGTGGGCAGGCGTGTGTTTACCGCCATATTGCCAGGCGTGTCTTTACCACCATATTTATCAACCATAAGTGCAGCTGCAGTGGTGTCTTCGACTTCATTCTCCCGAGCACATTACTGTATAAATATATCTTAGACTATGTTGGAAAACTGCTGGAAAAGTATTCAATGCTTAATGCTTATTGCTTAATGGTTATTCCAAAAAACAAGTCACAACAGATCCCGATTACACCCCTCTCCCTTTCATCAAAAACAGTTATGTGAAGAATCACTATAATTATGCCATAACTCGGAGTGACATGTTGCTTGTGTTATGAATGTGATTGGTCGAAGAGCACATTTTGGTGATGACTTTAAGAGTCTTCTGGAATCAACAGGCTCAAAGCTGCCATTTGCTCTGTTTCACATCAATGTATCCTCCACAGATGAACATGTGGCATTCAATGCGTTCAATCAGCTCTCATAGTGAGCCATGTTCTTTGTTGGCTACTTCCTAAACATTCACTGGTGTCAGTGGCGGGTTTAGGCACCACTTCACTATGCCAGTAAGTGGGGTCATATCAACTGTATGCGGCATCTACTGGACAGCAAAGCCAATCCACACCAACCTGACGAGGTTACTGAGGTAAGTGGCATCTCATGAAGCATTAACAAACAAAACTGTGAAATTGCTACCCTGTGCTGCAATAGTCTTAAACCACTGCACAATTCTCCACAGCAACACTGGGATGTGAAGGAAACTTTGAGATGAATTAATTCATTTTTGATGATGCAAACCTTTTTATGATAATCTAAGTTGAAAACAGTCATATACTTGACCGTTATTGTGATAGGTAGTGTATATACACCTTCCTCAGGGTGTTCAGACTCCACTGTAGCAACTTCATGTTTCACACAGTTATACACCACTACCCAAAAGAGGTCTCTCGGGTATAGTGTGTAGACTATGTAATCGTGACATGTAATATAGTTGGTTTGTATCTTACACTCAAAAGTTCCAGGGACTGAGACCGACCAGTATTTATTTACATGGCTTGAACGATTGCATAGGATATGCAAGATAGAAAAGGAGAGGAAAGAAATTACATGACTGTGTTGAGACAAGAGAGAAGAAGAACTGGATAGAAACGCAGGTAAACGGACTATCAAAGCACAAGCGGATGCGAACACGCTGTCCTCATTAGAGCGTGCACATACAAGTGCACCTACAACCAGCGCATACGACGCCAGCGTACTGCATGCATCAAATACGGAAAACGCATGCACCGAAAATGTAGCCAGATCAATACTCGATCCCGACTGAGTACAGTTCGTACAGTCCGGGTAGCCAAATTAGGACCTCACGCCGTCAACTAAACACAAAAAGTTAAATACACCGTGCATGCACTTAAACTCAAGAAAATCAAACTACTAGTGGGAAGGAAAATAAAGGAACGTAACTCCGTCGTCAAACAGTGCAACAGAGCAGTCTACTGACTAAAATCCAGCATGGATACTACGACATCTGGGCACTTGCCTAACACATTGATCAAGGATACTGCAGAGCAAGTTACGTAAACACAGGTAAGACAAGTCAAATACAAATCAATAAATTCAGTGCTCAAGAAATAATTCAAACAAACCAGCATGGCATAGCCTAGCATAGCAGCACCTAGCCAGGGAATCAAGTAGGAGTTACAGTCATGAAGAGATCTGACACACATTCACTGAATACCTTTCCCATGACAAGGCCATACACAACATTCTCCCCACCAAAGGGCTTCAGTCAACTGAATCAAAAACTAAGTCAAGCTGAGTATCCAGTGCCACATTGTGAGACTTTCGGTCCAACTCAAAATCTTCTGAATCGGCACCCTCAATTCGTTGACAACAAATGACAACAACTTCGCACCAATACACGCCGACAGATACCCACGCAACCTGAACAGGATGCCGGTGAGATCTGGTAGCAGTGACGGACCGGGATCGACCCTGTTGCTCAGCAATGCTGCTCTGGTGTACGCAGCTGACGCGTTGAAGACGACTCGTGTCTTTGTTGTCGTAGCGTCGCGGCAGAATACTTTGTGATGTGGCATGTAGTAACCAGCACTCTCTGGGTGTGGCTTTTTCTCAGTGGTGTCCAACGCCAAATACTCGTTGATCAGGACTTCATCATACACTGTCCGCTGACCTTTGCTCTCCAACTGCTTCAGTAGCGCTTCCGCCGCTGCCATCGCTTGGTTGAGGTTGTCTGGGGGGGGGGGGGGGCTTCTTCGATCGCCACAGCAATCCAACCTGGTAGAATGTACCGCAGCGATCAATCCGGAAGTCGGGTAACGTCTTGGTAACTTCGAGAAATTCTTCCATCATCCATAGGCGGTCTATCTCGACACAGCTGACACTGACGGCCGGTGGCTGGATAGCGCACATAGCTGGACCCGACAACTCGACCCTGACAATCAGGTACTCTGCCGATGCGAATTGATGCTCGTCATCCATTATTGGTTTTGTCGTCTTCGTCTTCCGACCATGGGTGGTTTGATAGGCCATACCTTTTCGGCGAACACTTTCATGTCCTTGGTATAACACTTTTTCTCGATCATAAATGCTTTCATGTTAGCACCGACAGACTCCAGCAGCACTTGCTGTACTATGGACGCAAACCGTCCACTCTCATCCACCTGGCTGGTCCCACTGCGGCTCGATGACTCAGGCATTGCGAGTTTCGCCGATGACTCAGGCATTGCAAGTTTCGCCCACTTCTCTGTTTCTCTTGTTGTTCGCACCACAAACTGGTAAAAACTCTCATCACTCTTTTGCACCATGGACACCAACGCCTGTCAGGCCTTGTCGGCGGTCTTTCCATGTGCAGTTAGCAGATCACGCTTGGTGTCCGCAAACGTGCTGCATCCGTAGCATGCGCTCTCTAGCTTGCTGCCAGCAACAGCAACGCGCAATGTGAAGTCTTGGTGCGAAGTTGTTGTCCTTTGTTGTCAACGAATTGAGGGTGCCGATTCAGAAGATTGTGAGTTGGACCGAAAGTCTCACAATGTGGCACTGGATACTCGGCTTGACTTAGTTTTTGATTCAGTTGACTGAAGCCCTTTGGTGGGGAGAATGTTGTGTATGGCCTTGTCATGGGAAAGGTCTTCAGTGAATGTGTGTCAGATGTCGTCATGACTGTAACTCCTACTTGATTCCCTGGCTAGGTGCTGCTATGCTAGGCTATGCCATGCTCGTTTGTTTGAATTATTTCTTGAGCATTGAATTTATTGATTTGTATTTGACTTGTCTTACCTGTGTCTACGTAACTTGCTCTGCAGTATCCTTGATCAATGTGTTAGGCAAGTGCCTAGATGTCGTAGTATCCATGCTGGATTCTAGTCAGTAGACTGCTCTGTTGCACTGTTTGATGACGTAGTTACGTTCCTTTATTTTCCTTCCCACTAGTAGTTTGATTTTCTTGAGTTTAAGTGCACGCACGGTGTATTTCTATTTTTTATGTTTAGTTTAGTTGACGTCATGAGGTACTAATTTGGCTACCAGAACTGTACGAACTGTACTCAGTCGGGATCGAGTATTGATCTGGCTACATTTTCGGTGCATGCGTTTTCCGTATTTGATGCATGCAGTACGCTGGCGTCAAATGCGCTGGTTGTAAGTGCACTTGTATGTGCACGCTCTAATGAGGACAGCGTGTTCGCATCCGCTTGTGCTTTGATAGTCCGTTTACCTGCGTTTCTATCCAGTTCTTCTTCTCTCTTGTCTCAACACAGTCATGTAATTTCTTTCCTCTCCTTTTCTATCTTGCATATCCTATGTAATCGTTCGTGCCATGTAAATAAATGAGCCCCAGCCAGCAGAAACCTGAACATGTGTAATTTTTTCAAAAATTATTTTTTCGCTCGAAATTGATTCTACACTATTAATCATTCAAGTTATCAAGTTTGGTGACAATCTGATAAGCGAAAGCATGGAAAATAGAGTTTGAAGTCACACAGGTCAAGATTCGGTACAGTTGGCGCAGCATCCATGCCTAGTGACTCCATGCAAGTTGATCCTACAGTTTCTGATTGTGATGTGGAACAGGTACATGTAAGTAAATAGAATGCAAGTCAGGCTTGCCCTCTTGGTGCTGCAGGCATGAGTTGTTCAGAAGTGTGACGATATTCCGTATACACCATTACCTTCTTTACAACACCGGAGTGCAAAACGATGATTGGTGGCTGGCCTTCCAAATTGTGTTCAGGGACCTCTGTGGTGGCAGTTTGAGCGTTGTCCCAAAGCTTGCCATACTGATATATAAACTGACCAATACCACTGACATCCACTCCCTTGCACACTTTCACTCAGACCATGATTTCAGCATAATTGTATTTCAATGATACGAGCGAATACTCGCGTTTTGTAGCACGTGAAGATGTTGCCCCAAAGCGTTCAGCCGGTTTGACTTTTTAGGGATCCCTTTTCACAGCACAGGCAGCAGCCAGCTTGGCGTCGTCTGGCAAGGTAGAGTACTGATAATACTACGCTCTGTTTTGCGCCGTGAGAAGCCCTCCATCAGTGTCTGCAACATCATTGTTGTCGATGTAGAAATACGGATCGCTCAGCGGGTCGACATTCAGCTTCTCCTCGCAGTCGCTATTACTCCAGCACTGACTATCGTCGCCACCAGTATCCAGTGTCGATTTTATGAGGGCTCTTCGTTGCTATGCATATGAGACTCGCCACTGCTGAACAAACTCAGCGAGACCGCCACCAAAGAAATAATTCCGATCGCGAAATAACTGTCAGCGCCGCTTCGTACAGGGAGTCTCACGCTGACAACTCTGGACCTAAGTCCTTGTCGCGACACCTGTCGCCATCGCTGTGTCGAAACTCAACCTCCCTGTGACGAGCTCTCACCTGGCGCTAAAATCAATTGACCAGAGACATTTGAAGACACTTGAAACTCCTTTGACAACAAAGACACCCACTCGATCGAAAAAGAATCTTCAAAAGCCAGCTCACTGCGCGTCCCAAACTTTGACGTCACATTTTGATGATTGATATCAAGTACACAAGTGCTGGTTTTCGCTGGCCGGGGCTCAAATACTGGTCGGTCTCAGTTCCTGGAACTTTTGAGTGCAAGATACAAACCAACTATATTACATGTCACGATTACATAGTCTACACACTATACCCGAGAGACCTCTTTTGGGTAGTGGTGCATAACTGTGTGAAACATGAAGTTGCTACAGTGGAGTCTGAACACCCTGAGGAAGGTATACACTACCTATCACAATAACGGTCAAGCACATGTTTTCAACTTAGATTATCCTAAAAGGTTGGATCAGCAAAAATGAATGAGTTCATCTCAAAGCTTCCCTTCACATCTCAGTGTTCCTGTGGAGAATCGTGCAGTGGTTAAGACCATTGCAGCACAGGGTAGCAATTTCACAGGTTTGTTTGTTAATGCTTCATGAGATGCAACTTACCTCAGTAACCTCATCAGGTTGGTGTGGATTGGCTTTGCTGTCCAGTAGATGCCGCATACAGTCGATATGACCCCACTCACTGGCATAGTGAAGTGGTGGCTTTCCCACCCATAACACACAGTGGCGTGTCCAGGATTTGGCTAAGGGGGGTTGCGGCCGGGATCAAGGCGGGATGGGGTGGGGGTAGATGACATCATGCTACTGTATCACGTCAGTCATTTTGAAAACCGATGTCAAGAAGCTTCTCCTGTAGCCCCCTTCTTCAACAGTTATTCACCCGAACGGCCCCAGAGACTGTTCCGGATGATCAGCGCACCACACGGGGACAAATGTCGAACTTGCTTCAAGTTCCCTTTCTTCGCGGGGGACGATCGACCATGATGTTTCGCGGAAGCATTCTCTGGAACGCTCTCCCCTCTGATTTTAGAGTGATACGTGTCCCTGGTCCCTTCCGAAAAGCTCTTTCTGCCATTGATATACTTACTTTGTGAATATCCTCGTTAAACTTTATTATCTGCCATAAATTCCAACCTTCTCATCTATCAATCATTTGTGCATGCATGTCTATAAAATCAACCACGTGTTCCTGACTCCATGAAATTGTCTTTCTATTCTTTGACTCCATCAAATTATTGTCTTTCTATTTCTGACTCCATGAAATTGTCTTCATATAAATTTTTCCTTTTCTTCTTTTGGTCCTTTCTGTCTTATAATATTATCATTAATTTTCTTGTTTTCCCTTGCATATCATCCCTTCATCATTCTGTGAGAACCTGTCCTATGGGCAGGTGAGAAGGCATCTCTGCCTGTTCATTTGGTGAAGTAAAATAAACAACAACAACAACTATGCCCCACCACATATACTCTCGCTACACACTGCAAGCAACGTGCAACCTTCGTATAATTTA
The DNA here is from genome assembly GCF_964019385.1 of Sycon ciliatum. NCBI lineage: Eukaryota > Metazoa > Porifera > Calcarea > Leucosolenida > Sycettidae > Sycon > Sycon ciliatum. The sequence continues at coordinate 9,125,567 of NC_088651.1, read as the reverse complement.
CGCCGCTCTCGTACTTGGCACTTGCCAACTCCGCGGACTGACCGCTGTCTCCATTCTCCCCTGTACAAGGCCCTTCATTACTTTAATTGCCTGCCCACCCAGCTTCGCGAAATCCCTTCTCGTACTCCCTTCAAATCCGAGATATCCCTGCTGTTGCAAAACTCTGTATGCTCGTGTAGCGACCACCCCTGCCCTTACACTTAAGTACACAACTCTGTATGCTCGTGTGGCGACCACCCCTGCCCGTACACTTAAGTAGTCATTAACCCCTAGGCCCTGCCCACCCAATTCTTCCTCACTCTTTCTCCTTTCTTACACTATTATCTCTTATTGGCCACTGGCTATCGTGAGAATAAAGATTTGAAACAAGCCGTAAATCTCACACACCGCGAGCAGTATTTCTGTACACGCAGCAACAATGTACCTTGTAAACTTCAAATTTGCCGTTATGTGAGCGAATCAACTGCAAATATTTATGCGAGTCCAACAATTTCTCACCGCTCTCAAAGCATCCTTTACATAGGTGGCAGTACTTGTCACTGTGCGCTGTTCTTAATGTTCTGGCTGCTCGCTGACAACAGGTTCTTCCACGTCTGGCGAAGTGTGACTGTCAGTCCGCTCCGAAAGTTCAACTGGAATAAAAGTGACTTCATCACTCCCACTGTTTCCTGTTGGAGTGGCAGCAGGAGTTGCACCGCCGCAGGAACGCTTTACAAAAATTCCAGGCTCTGCTGGCTAGAGCGTGGCCCGTTGGGATGTCGCTGAGACATCGAAGAAAAGTCTTCGAGTGAACCAAAACTCGATTCGAACGAGGATGATCGCCTGAGCCCTCGGCATTCGAATCGTGTTTTGGTTGATTCGATCGAAGACTTTTCTTTGATGTTTGTACGTAACGTTGAAGACACGTCGAGCGCGTCCCATCAGGGATCGCACTGTACAACAGTACACAGTCAGGTCACCGTGTTTTTGTAGCCGTGCATGCTCACTGTACGTACTCTGTAGACTGTACTGTACTAGTCTGTAGTGTGTACAATCAACACTAGCTCGAGTACCGTAGATCTACCGTGCAACCGCTTTTGGACGATCGTTTCAGGCCGCGCGCGCCCCGAGCCTAGTCTAGCTAGCCCCGGCGCCCTGCCTTTTATTAGTCGAAACCTAGGTCGAAACTTTTGGGGGGGGGGGGCGCACCCCGCGCCCCCCTAAACCCGCCACTGACACAAGTGAATGTTTAGGAAGTAGCCAACAAAGAACATGGCTCACTATGAGAGCTGATTGAACGCATTGGATGCCACATGTTCATCTGTGGAGGATACATTGATGTGAAACAGAGCAAGTGGCAGCTTTGAGCCTGTTGATTCCAGAAGACTCCTAAAGTTATCACCAAATGTGCTCTTCGACCAATCACATTCATAACACAAGCAACATGTCACTCCGAGTTATGACATAATTATAGTGATTCTTCACATAACTGTTTTTGATGAAAGAGAGAGGGGTGTAATCGGGATCTGTTGTGACTTGTTTTTTGGAATAACCATTAAGCAATAAGCATTAAGCATTGAATACTTTTCCAGCAGTTTTCCAACATAGTCTAAGATATATTTATACAGTAGTGTGCTCACTATTTCGTATTTTGCTGCTTCGTTGCCATAGTGATTATGCCGAACCAATCAGGTTTAGAAGAGCACAATGCTCCAGTGGTTTTTCTTCCCCAATAACATATTTGTGAACTTCATTCTTGTGTCACGTTACTCCTTCCTATAATAATACCAAGAGTATAACCCCCAAGAGGGTGAAACACTGCATATGGGGTCTCCGACGGCAAAAACTCACATCACATGTCTCAGGTACGTTCACACTACGTACAAATGAAGGATAGCGTGCGAGCAATCCGAATATCTGCCATGATCATGCTGGGGATTTGCATACCCGCAGTGAGTTTCTGTCAGAGAGGATTTTTTATTACTCCATTGCTCGCTAAAAACGGGCTGGAAACGTACAACTGCGACACTACGCCACGTGATGTGAGTTTTCGCCGTCGGCGTACCCCATAGAAAGGGTATCAGAAGTTGTACACTTTTGGAGGCTTATATACTTTTTATTACACTCATAAAACTGTAGTGCTGTCCTATGAAAGTGTCTTAGAAAAGGACCGTTTATCCAGAGCAGCTAACACGTCATATACTGTCTTTGCTACTTTCTGAGTAGATCTATCTGTCAAGTGGCTGTTAAGAAACTCGCAGGCTTGCAGGCTGGCCAGCAAGAAACTTGGAGGAACTGAGCTGTGAATGGAGCCGTAACCGACTAACAAGTTATCCCTATACCTGCAGGCATGCAGTGTGATGCATGTCACAATAGGCATAACACACCCATATACCAAACAATAATTATCACTCTGAGCCTATTGGCATAACAGATGTGTCACGATCGTGAGACCAACCCTGCTTACAAATTACACTGGATACTAAGGATTTATTCCCGTAGCTATGCAAAAAACGTTACTTAAATAACGTCTGGCGCTAGCTAGGGTCCACACCACTTTAATGCCGTCATTGTTTGTTGTGTCGTCAGGCATGCCTGGCGCTATCCCTTAAGTGTATCGTACCGTATCATCAAAGACAGCTGGCCATCTTACTCAAATAGGGCTTTCAACTGCAAAATCATAACGTGAAGCAACTTGGAAGAATGTGTATGTATGCGAAGTGTATCCTGTATTGGGGTAATGCATGCAGGCGATAGTGCTGGTTCGAATCCCATGTTTTGGTTTAAAAAAACTTAGGAGAAATGAAAAAGAAGCGTCATTTCACGAAGGATTTATTGAGACGGATATCGGATCCACATTAAGTGTTCGTAGGAATTCCGCCTGCAGATCGGTCAGTAGATCCAGATCTGTCTCGCTAGAAGGTCTCCAGAAGCTGGAGTTATCAGTAGGGCAGATTTTTTCTTCCGTCGAGAGTTTATGTCCCGATTCGATCTGGCATCGAGGAGTCCGATCTGTGGGTATCGATGTTCGAGGGCGAAAAAGAGTCAGGCCCGGACAAGACGCAATCTCTGGCAGATTATGTGACTCGCTCTCATTCTACCTGACATCCTCTACAGTTCTAACTCATACCTCTCCTCCCTAACATCAGACCAAAGACGGTTCCATCAGTTCGAATAACATGCATGATGAGCTAGGCAAAAACACATAGCGTAGGGCACTGAGCTTTCAAGCTCTCTCGTCATGTTCAGACACACATTCAGACACATATTCACACGCACATTCAGATACACGTGTGCGCCCAGGAACCATGCCGACCAAAATTAATATCTACTCGAAGTATCATAAAACTGGTTTCCTCACCTGACCAGTCACGTTCGGATCCGCACCGGCATCGAGCAAATACTGTGAACACTTAGCGGAGCCTCGATTAACAGCTACATGAAGAGCACTACCGTAGAAGGGTTTCTGCAGGTAAAATACCAAAAAGTGGAAATGCAACATACAGAGCAGATACTGAAAGTGCTGACATTAGAAGGCAATTCTAATGACTTTTGAGTCGATGTGGGTCCCTAGTTGCCGGAGTGGTGGTTCTGTGCAGTACCGTAGTCTGTCAAACTGGCCACTGGATATGATGCACACACCTGGTACAATTTACCCTGTCATGAAGATTACAAGGGATTCATTCAACACCCTACTTTTTCGTGTGCTCCGGATGGCAGTCGTGAGTCAGTCAAGTGTCAAGTTCGGCAAGAAGCGTGTGCTCCTCGTTGGAGCAACCAACTTCAACCCTACTTTAAGTAAAATGTTAACAGTGAACACCTACAAATATTGCGGAAAAGTTGTATCCATCTTAACTGCAGCTGATAATGGAACCTGGTGGGAAAGACCTCATTCTCAATCAGGCACGTGCACTGTATGTGTTTTTGGTGTCCGGAAACCACCTTACTTTGGCTAGTCTAGAAAAAGAAAAGGTGTGTCCACTCAACCAACCACAGGCAGTTTACGCAACAGTAGCTATGTCCGTATTTCAAAGTGACAGAAAGAGAGTTGCTTCACTTTCCGCTCAATCTTCTCTCCTTCTTCAGTGGAGAGTAGCTACAGAGATCGATATCTGATCCGCTCCTGGACTGGCAGTGACGTTCAAGAAGTCTGCTTTGTCTCGAAACTTGAGCCAAGCACGCACGATGCACATTGAGTTGATGGACAAGCCAGAGAGCACTTTTGCAACCTTGCAACTGATTACATCACTGATTACATCACTGATTACATCACTCCCTTGAGGTTCACTGTAAACCGTGTATGTATACTCTCCGGCATCCAGACATCTTTAGGTGTGGCCTGGCCTCACCTGGCGTATGTATACTCTCCGGCATCCAGACATCTTTAGGTGTGGCCTGGGCTCACCTGGCTAGGGCCCAACTGCGGCCGGTACAAAAGTCGTTTTCGAAGAATGCTCTGGTATTAAGCGTTACATCGGCGCCATGGCTCAAGTCACGCCATGCTAAGTCATTGTTTACCACATAACAAGTAGACACGAAAATATTCCCACAGCACGAAATTGTCCAGGCACATCCGGAACCTCAATAAATCAAACACCCAGTACGAAGTCTATTGGAGAGTAAAGTATGGTGGCCGTGCGTACATCAACATCACCTAGTGATATTCCCCTCTGCACTAGAGAAAAGTACATACTCAACAGTCAACACGATAAATCAACATCTAGTCTCAACCAGTGCTCGGAACTCATGTCCAAATGCTGGCATGAGAACAAATATTTCCTCAGCCTCGACAATGTCACATAACTGTCCCCACCTCGACAGCCTCCTGACTACACCAGCCACACACCCTGCACCGATATAACCATGACTGCTAGGCTTGAAACTAACACAACCGACACAGGGCATGTATTATATACTTATTTGTTGCCAGTACAAGTGGCCCTGCCATAGGTTTTTTAAAGGTTATCAGTGTTCTTCTAAACCATGGTCCATTACACTTACACTTATAGTACACTTACACTTACAGTACACTTACACTTATAGTACACTTACACTTACAGTACACTTACCGGAGAAAGAGTGAAACTGTAATACCCGTGATGGTTCAGCATGTGTTTGTCAACAGTGCTTGCCAAGAACTTGACAACAGACGTAGCATTGTAGCTACAGGCATCCTTCAGTAACCTTGCCTGCAAGAAAACATAACACAGCACAGTAGAACACAGTGCACTACAGTTAATAACAAACAACAGAGTAGAGAGCACTAAACAACTAGTCTTTTCAGTACTAAGGACGAGAATATCTCGCCATGAAACAATTCAGCATGCCAAATAGCAAATGCCAATAAATATAGTGGAGTGCCGACTACTCACATCCCTTGGTGTGCAGGCTGTTTCCAGGGGGTTTGAATAAGGAGAATGGTCGGATAAGGGAGCAGTCACACATGATCTAGACCATGCACATTCCCTCATGTCAATCCATGCATGCACCGACGCCACAGAGCCAGGCAGAAGGACGATCCAAACAGAGTAAAACTGGAGAACGTTTTCGTTCCATTCTCGCAGGGCTATACAGGGAATCATGAAATAACTAAAAGACTACAAATATAGGCAACGAGTTTGTAAGAGATTAAATCTAACATTTCACGAAGCGGGAATGAAAGGGGTGGAAATAGGTGACTAAAAGGGCACATTTACTCAGTGTGTAAAAAAGAAAGAAGGCAGGAGAACACGTCACATTGTACTACTAACACACTCATGAGGACTAGCACCATGTAACCGCAAAAACAACACATTCTCATTTTGTACACACAGCTCAAGGAACGGCTGGCAAATGTACAATACTTCCAAAACACACACATACACACACAACCACACACACACATACACACACACACACACACACACACACACATACACACACAACCACACACACACATACACACACACACACACATCCACACGCACACTTCTTGGACCTTGAACGCCCATCGCTAGTGCGATGATAGCGTACGAGCTGAGCAATATGGGGAAAGACGCTTCAAATCACGCGCCCGGCGAAATGTTCCTCCACACATGCACTGAAAACTCTTCGCTGGCCCTGGCGGAGGACGACGAGACAACTTCCTCCACTCCCCTGTCTTGTGCCACATAATACCAGTCACTTCAGGCGCGTCGGAAGGTATTTTAGTGTGGTACGGTCAGCCATCTGAAGTACAATTTACTCGTGGAGGAGTGGTGGCTGAGCCGAAAATTTTGGAATTTTAGATCCAAGATCAGTGTATTTTGTTGATTCACGGGGTATCTGGGGCAAAAAGTGGTACGGTCAATACCGTAGTGACCGTACCGTGTGCGACGCCCCTGCACTTTCCGGGATCCCCGCCTTGGCCAGGTCAGATCTAGCGACATCACGCCATCTCTTCATGGGGCCATGACGGAAGTTCCCTGAAGAGGACCTGCTTGGGGAGACTGCTGGAATCCATCCTGGCAATGTGACCAAGCCAGCAAATACGATGGCACTACAGAAGCCTACCGATGTCTGCTGTGAGTCTGACTCACTTTGCAGTCTCCTCGCTGGTGAGCCTGTCCTGCCACTGTGTCGAGCGGGATACACCAAGGATGGAACGACTGCAAGCGTGGTGGAAGACATTCAGCCGCTTTCAGTGCCTAGGTCTCGGCACCGTAAAACAGAGCGGTGAGTACACTGGCCGTATACACCAGTCTCTTCGTGCATATAGATAGGGGCTTGTAATGGGAAATGGGCATTTCAAGGAGCCAAAAACAAGTGACGCCTTAGCCAGCTGCACTGCTACCTCGCCATCCAGTGAACCGTTATCGTCCAGAGAACCACCGAGGTAGGTAAAACTGGCCATCTGATCAATCACATCACCAGACTCCAGATGTATGCCACACCGAGCATAGTCGTCACCCACGGCCATTACCTTCGTCTTGGAAGTGCTCACGGTCAAGCCCCAACGCGCAGTGCAGCTAACAAATTCCCTTGCTAGGATGTCCACACCACACTGAGACGGTGCGTAAAGCGCTGCATCATTCGCAAACTGTGACTTCGTTATCTCGGTCACCAGTAGTTTCGATTTGGCTGACCGATCGCCAACAAGCTTCCATCCGATGCGGTAGCGCAGAGTTACACCAGGCACCGTCAATCTGGAACGCCGCGAGGCAACCACCGTGGCAAAGTATATATCGAACAGAGTAGGTGCCAGGGTACAGCTCTGCCGGAGACCATTGGCCACAGAGATGGCATCTGTTAGCCCTCCAGCAACGCACACCCTGGCCTCCATGCCGTTGTTGAGACTATGGATTAATCCAATCATATGCTGTGGCACATCAACTCTCTCCAAGACCAGCCACAACGCATGATGGGGAATTGAATCATACGCCTTTCTGTGGTTGACAAACAGGACGTACAGCTGCGAGGTATGCTTGATGGATTTCTCCAAAAGTTGGCGAGCCACAAACATCATGTCGAAGCAACCACGGCCCTTCCAAAAACCACACTGCGACTCTAGCAAGATGTCCTCTGCCAGTTTTCATTAGACGAACCTGGATGACACGAGTAAACAACTTCCCAACAACGTCCAGAAGACTTATGCCACGCCAATTGTCACATCGGCAAAGGTCTCCTTTCTTTGGAATCGTGACAATCACGCTACTCAGGAGGTACTGAACCGCTCAACCACACCGCCCGAACAATATTAGATATACACTTATGCAAGCCTTCCCCGCCGTAGCGAAGGAACTCTGGAGCAATCTTAGACTCCCCCACAGCTGTACCCATGTTAAGTCTCCGCATTGCACACATCACTTCGTCGAAATCTGGAGGGAGATCTAGACTCACACGTGACTCCTCAGTAGGCATACTCTGTAACACAGTGATATCAACATTACTAACAATGATGAATACCTGCGCACAGTGGTGACTCCAGCAATCCCTGACACTATCAGGGCTGGACGTTAAAACACCTTGATTGTAAACCGCTGATATGGTAACCAGTTGTCTCCCAGAATGTACTCCCTGAAGTTCCTGATGGATTTCCAGTGCATGCAACCATCCTTTTGCGCGTTCTCTGCGTCGGTAGCAACCTCCGCAATCCACCTCTCGGTTGACTGACTTTTGGGCAGCCCGGAATTCCCTTCGCGTTGAGGCACTTTCGTTCGCGAGCATACGCTCATGTATCAACTGCTTCTTCTCAATCAAGTGCTCCAAGATTGATTGGCTCTCCAGAAACCAGTCGGGCTTTCTGCGTTTGCCGTGGCCCAGCACCCTAGACGCAACACCTTGAATATCAGTACATGCAGCGCCCCAGGCCTCCTTGACATTGCGATTCTCATCTATGTCAGGAGCATGTTCGCAGGCATTCTCCATCTCCTTACGAAACGACTCTCGGACGTCACCGCTCTGTTGCCCAAGCACGCGGCACAGGGCTTCCTCCGCTTGTTGGACTGTGTCTTAAGCAGGACGAAATCGAGTACAAGTCTGTTGCAAACCTAGAAATGATCCGTCCAACACACAGTGCTCCGCGCATGACACGTCCCAGCAATAACAATGCTGGACAGAGCACTTCCCGATGCAATCTATTAAATGTTCGTTCCGAGTTGCTGGGTGTACCCAAGTTCCATGGTTACGTTTCTTCTTCCTGAACCAAGTATTCATGATGGACGGATCATGTTCCTAAGGGTGTGCAGACTCCACTGTAGCAACTTCATGTTTCACACAGTTATACACCATTACTCAAAAATCCAAATTTTATTATTGTGGACAGATCATGGATTGCACAAAACGACAGGAAGTTTCCCCCAGCCTCATTGCAGAATCCAAAGCCATACCGCCCACGCACACGGCTCCAGCCATCACCGTCGCCACGCATGTCATCGAAACGAGCGACATCACCAAACATCAGGTCGCATGATGAACCAACACGAGCATTGAAATCCGCTAAGAGTAGGAGAATATCGCCGGAATCGACTGTGCTCATGACTGACTGTAGATCACTGAAGAAATGATCCTTGACTGCCGGTGTGGCCTGGCTTGTTGGAGCGTAGGTGATGACGACTGTCACGAAGAACCTTGAGATTGCTACCCTGTCGTATCTTGTAGCCCTTCGCTCCGACTAGAATCCGTGCAGTTACAATGCGCAAACTGATAGCTTTCCATTCCTCGCCACTGCGCCGCCACAACTCGGTCGCCTTCGCATTCAACAATATTCCCATGCCTTCATTCCGTCGTCTAGGCTCACCTTCGCCGGGCAAGGCACGTCCAGAGTGGAGAAAAACGCCACCACCACTGACAGGCCAAACGTAGTTCCCAATACCAGCATGTCTCCTGTACACCAGCCACATCGAAATCGAAATTGCGTAGTTCGTTTGAAAGAATATCGAGCTTCCTGTCGACAGGCCCGTCACCGACAGATGTACATCCTCTACAAGTCCTAACGTCCTCACTATCCTCCACCAGAGAGCGAACATTCCACGTCAGAGCAGCCAGAACGTTCCCTTTCCCGACACTCCTTCTTTTCGCCACCATTTCCAAAATTCAAATTCAAAATACCGCTCCACTCGTCTTGTGCAGCGTGTTGTTCGAAATCCACCAGGCAACTTGCACGGCTACCTAGTGGGCCACCACAACCATGGCCTGGTCTACACCACACGGCTGCT
>NC_088651.1:9093414-9110914 GCF_964019385.1 Sycon ciliatum | reverse complement strand
CCCTATTGTGTATCTAACCGGACTACGAAATGTCCTGTCATTGATTGTACTGCGTTGAATAAGCGGTCTTGTGAATAGGTTTGTATCGAATACCCAGAGTGGATTCTGTGCTGGACATTCCACTGATGATGTCTTATGGTGCTTAGCAGCTATAAGTAGTTCGCAGTGAGATGTCAATGATCACGTTTCTCCGACTGGACATACGTGACATAGGTATGAGCAAAAGTACATAACCCCCAAGAGTGTGCAACTGCCTGCATAGCCTCTGTTGGCAAAACTACTGCTGTTCAACCACCTGACACCTCTTTCTACTGTGTGATTATGTTATCATTCATAGCCGTTAGTAGTGATTCCCGTAGTATCCATGCTGCTGGTTGCACTTGTGATCATCATAACTGTATTGCGTGAATGCATGATCCTTCTCGTGTTTCATTGCGGTGCCACTATGGATCTATGGCCCGATGCTTAGGTTATAGTGCATTGTAGACTTACTTTTCTTTGTGGAGTTTCAGTCCACACCGCGGACTGCGTGATCTGCCTGTAGCTGTGCGCAGAATCCTGACGCTGCGCGCGTGGTATTTGTTTCTTTCGCTTCCGGTGCATTCTTACTGTACGGTGTGGATCTACCCTTGTGCATATATTAGCCTGTAGCCCTTTTTAGTCGGGGCTTTTTTCCTTTGTTCCTTGCTGGCAGAGTGTGCAATTATTTAGTTGTGTGAAAAGAGAATCTTCCAATACTCAACTTCAGAACTCGTGGATGTTCTAAACTTGTGGGGTACAGTTGAGCCCTGGGCTCGACTTGTACAAGAAACATTGGTCCTTCGAGCCGGATCTCGAGCCGGCTATTGTGACGCCTCTGAGGCGAGATAAGCCATGGAGAGTGGCAAAGAGCTACGTCGCTCAACCAGAACGAACAAGGGTTGTGAACCCAATCGATTTTCTCCGGAAGGAATGATCTCCGAACAGGAGAAACGACGGAACAGTCCGTCACCAACGCTGACAGCAGCGTCAACAACGTCTTCCAGGAAGACAAATGCTACCAAGAGTAGCAGGACTAGTGCTAGTAGTGCCATCAAGAGAGCGAAGCTGCTTGCTGCCGAGGTAGCGGAAGCAGAGAATATCGCGGAGTTGGAAAGAGTAGCCCGCGAGAAAGAACTCGCCACGCAGAGAAAGCTCTCGGAGATGCGCTTGTCGGCACGGAGAGCTGCACTGGGTGAAGATGCGGAGGAGCTTCCCGGTGATAGCGATAGTGATACGGCTGGTACCCCTCCTGTGGAAGAGTATGAGGAACGACAGTGGGATTTGCGTCGTGATACCGGTGAGCGTGAAGTCTCTGATCTCATAGAGATTTCTAGTGCTCAAGTAAGCCCACAACATCTTGGAGTCGGAGCCACCACACCCGCTCCACAACATGATAAAGCCACTGTAGTTCGGTCTCAGGCTGTGAGTAACAGTCATACACCCAGCCAGACAGTACAGGTACCAGGTGCTTGTGATAGTCAAATGCCAAGGCAAGCACTTGTGCCAGCTGTTGACCTGCTCTCTGACTGGAATCCTTTCACTGTACCAAATGTATGTAGGAGTCCAGCCACTGCCACTGGCGTACCACCAGTACAGCCCAGGCCAGACACCATCAGTACACATGAATACTGTGAGCAGAAACTGTCAGCCGCTAAGTTTGCCCTAGCTGAGACTGAGAGGAAACTGCAGGCTATGACCATGGAAATGGAATGTAAAGAGCGTGCGTACTGTGACAGGCTGGCCCTCGAAGCCTCTGCACATCACGAGCTTTGTAATACACTGCAGGCCGCAGAAGACCAAAGGTCCGATCTTACTTGCAGACTGAGCGCTGAAAAGAAAGAGTCTGCGGTCCTAAGACAGGAACTCACTGCCCGCGACAGACAGCTCGAGTTGCAGCGCCGAGCACTAGCAGACGTTCAGGCTCAGGTCGCCAGCCAAGCGAAACAACTTGACGGCGTCGGGGAGGAGCTGGCACAAGAGGCTGAAGCCCGCGGGAATGAGAGAAGAGAGCTGGAACGTGAGTTGAGTGCCCAGGAATCTGAGCTGGAAGAGCTGAAGAGTCAGCTCGGCGCATACCGCCAGGGCACACACGAGGCCGCCCCTCCAACCGACCAACGTGCCAAAGCGCCCAGTACAGCCACAGCTGGAGTGGATTCGGCATCCACTGTGTCAGACTCAGTTGGAAGGACGATGACGACAGCCATGGCGCAGCTGGCCCAGGTTCTGGCCGAACGCTTACCTGTGGCAAATGCGCAGACGCAACCAGCGGAATCCCACCCGAGTGATCTCCAGAGAATGGTGGCGAGACAATCAGCTGGGAGAGACCTACCAAATTTCTCTGGAAACCCTGCTACATGGCCAATGTTCCACCATATGTACCGTGTCTCAACACAGGAGTGCGGTTTCAGCAACCATGAGAACATGGCACGCCTCCAGAAGGCGTTGGGTGGTAAAGCCAAAGAGGCAGTCATGGCCATGCTCGTTATTCCAGACAATGTGGATAGAGTCATTCGGACTCTTGAAACCCGCTTCGGACAGCCAGAACAGGTCATACAAACCATCATTGACAACGCTCAGAAGCAGAGAGCGGTGAAAGAAGAGGACTTTGAAGCACTGATCGACCTTGCCAATGTGGTAGGGAACCTCGTGGCAACGATGCAGCTGATGGAGAGCACGGGACACATAACAAACCCAGCGCTGCGACAAGAGATCGTCTCCAAACTCCCCAGCAGCCTACGACGTTTATGGGGGGAGCACATACGCACTCGGGACCAGGAAGTGACCCTCGAAACGTTAGCAGAGTGGCTGGAGGAGAGAGCGGATGCTGTGTCCCGCGTGAAGCGACCAGCTATGTTCCCGGCGGATAGTGCGAAGCGCCCCACATTCCATCGAGGCAGCACGTTCGCCGCCACCGAGAAGCAATGTGCCTTCTGCAAACGGTCCGGCCACGCCACTCGGGACTGTCGAACGTTTGCCAAGAAGAGCGTCAACGATCGCTGGAAATGGATAAGGGCCGAGAGTCGTTGCTTCACCTGCCTAGCTCATGGGCATCGATGCGGTAACTGCCCGAGCAAGAAGCCATGTGGGTTGCAAGGGTGCGACCGCTTGCACCACCATCTGCTACACCCAGCTAAACGACCGGACGACACACGCACTAGTGGCAAGAATCCAGATCAGCCCAACACAAGCTCTCAAGCTGTGGAAGGACATACGTATCTTGTCGGCAAATGCAACCGGCGCGACCGAGTCATCCTACGCACAGTCCCAGTGACGATCCGAGGCCCATCTGGTGAAGTCCGTACGTCAGCTCTCCTTGACGAGGCCTCCACGGTGACCCTTATGGATGCTGCCATTGCCAAGGAGATTGGAGCCGAAGGACCCCGTCGCCCGCTGTTTCTCACCTGGACTGATGACAGCAATCAGACAGACAAACGGTCGCAGAGTGTCCGTGTCGAAGTTGAAGGAGACGGTGGAACGTTTTCACTGGACAACGTGAGGACAGTAAGCAAGATGGACTTACCTGAGCAACAGATCGACGTACCAAAACTGAGTAGCCGCTGGCCTCACCTAGCCGACAGCCCCAAGATCGTCGGAGCCAACACGAAGCCAAGACTCTTGATAGGCCAAGACAACTGCCACCTTATTCTTCCCCGCAAGGTAATCGAAGGACCGCCGAGCGCGCCAATGATGACGAAATGCAAGCTAGGCTGGTCAGTACATGGCAATGACAGGGCAGGAGTCCCACAGATCGAACATTGCCACCTTGCAAGAACCGCTGACGATGACCTCCATCAGCTCGTCAAGGAGTCATTCAGCACGGAGTCGTTTGGTGTGAAGGTCACCTCCAACAAGACCAGCTCGAGGGAAGAAGTCCGTGCCGAGAGGCTGCTGGAGTCCACCACCAAGCGAGTTGGCACCCGCTGGGAGACAGGTCTGCTATGGCGCTCGAGTGACATCGCCCCCCCCGAGAGCTACGAAATGGCCAAATCGAGGCTGATGTCTCTGGAAAGGAAGATGGACCGAAACCCAGCCTATGCAGATCAGTACTGCTCTAAGATTGCAGAGTATGTCGCTACAGGCTATGCGAGAAAGCTGACAGAGGAAGAGCTGGACCAAGACAACGTTGGCCGCAGGTGGTACTTGCCACACTTTGGAGTAGTTAACCCCAACAAGCCAGGGAAAATTCGCCTGGTATTCGATGCAGCAGCGAAAAGCAACGGCATGAGCCTTAATGATGCTCTAGTCAGTGGACCAGATCTCCTCAATCCTCTTCCGAGTGTCCTCTTCAAGTTCCGGCAACACCGAATTGGTTTCGGCGGAGACATCCAACAGATGTTTCATCAGGTACTCATCAGGAAAGAGGATCTGCCAGCACAGAGATTCCTGTGGCGAGGGCGTGACCGTGGCCGAGAGCCAGATGTCATGCAAATGACAGCAATGACATTTGGTGCCACATGCTCGCCGGCAGCCGCTCAGTATGTGATGCGAAAGAACGCCTCGGAGTTCACCGATCGGTGGCCTGACGCCGTACGGGCCATCTGTGAGAATCACTATGTCGATGACTACTATGACTCCACCGATGATGAAGAACAAGCCAGAAACCGAGTGGACCAGGTGTCGGCCATCCACGATGCTGGTGGGTTCCTCATTCGCCACTGGGTCAGCAACTCCAGAGAGCTGCTGCAGCACATTCCAGCAGAGCGCCGAGCAGTTGACGCACCGACATTCAACAGCGGCACGGAGCTGCCCATGGAGCGAGCGCTTGGTCTGAAGTGGGACCCAGAGACTGATCAATTTAACTTCCGCCTCAGTCAACGCCTCGTTGACCAAGAAGCTAAGTCACCCCGGCCAACAAAGCGACAGGCACTCCGCATGATCATGTCAGTGTTCGACCCGATGGGGTTTCTATCCTGTCATACCCTAGCAGCACGAGTCCTTCTGCAAGATGTTTGGCGCACTGGAGTTGGGTGGGACCAACCCCTACCGGACAGTCTGCTGGAAAAGTGGCGTCAGTGGTGGGGAGGTCTCCGCGAGCTAAGTCACATCGTTGTACCCCGCTGCTACTGCCTGAGAATGTCAACGAGGAAGTCATGTCAGCTTCATGTCTTTGGCGACGCCAGCGAGGACGGCTTTGCAGCCGTCGCATACTTTCGAACAACTCTTGAAGACAGGACCTCTCAAGTCTCTTTCGTCCTGGGCAAGAGTCGTGTCGCCCCGTTACGGCCGATTTCCATCCCAAGGCTCGAGCTACAGGCGGCACTCATGGCTGCAAGAATAGCACGGACGGTTCTGGAAGGGCACGACCTACTCATCGACAGCACAACGCTATGGACAGATTCAATAACAGTCCTTCGGTGGATTCAGGCAGATGCCAGGAAGTTCAAGCCGTTTGTCGCCCACAGAGTCGGTGAGATCGATGAACTATCTGCAGTGTCACAGTGGAGGTGGGTGCCAACAACCCTCAATCCAGCTGATGCCGCAACGAGAGTACTGCCAGATGTCCAAGGCAGACAACTTCATTGGCTTCAGGGTCCGAAGTTCTTGCAAGCTCCAGAGGCTGATTGGCCAGAGGAGACCACACATGCGAAGGCTACTGACGTCGATGCTGATCGCCAGGAAATGAAGGCAGAGTTTGCCGGAATGCACACCGTGCCAGAGCCGTTGGTCTTACCAGACGCCAACAGTTATTCATCGTGGATGAAGCTGGTGAGAGTCACAGCATGGATGGCTCGATACGTCAAGAACCTGCGGGCCAAGGCAGCCGGAAAGCCAGCCACTGTTGGGGAGCTCCTTCCGACAGAGTTCCAAAGGGCTCAAGAGCTGTGGTGGCTCAGGACTCAAAGAGACAGCTTTGCAGGTGACGTTGCAGAACTGAAGAAAAATGGGTCTGTGACGAAAGCGAGTCGTCTGTACACTCTGTCCCCAACCATCGATGGAGTTGGTGTGATCCGCATGAGTGGACGGGTCAGGACCGCACCGAGTGGGAGCGCCATTGATCTGGATCCGGTTATCCTGCCACCAGATCACGCGTACACTCGACTCATGCTCCAACACCTCCACGATATCTGTGGTCACCAAGGACAGGCTCAGGTAGCCAACGAGATCCGCCGACGTTACTGGATACCGGGACTACGTACTGCGGTGCGGCGCACATGGTCCGTTTGCCAACGCTGTAAGAATGATCGCTCCAAGCCGATACCTCCGCAGATGGGCAACTTGCCCGAGGGCAGAACAGCTGCTTTCGTCCGCCCGTTTACGCACTGTGGTTTGGATTACTTCGGGCCTCTGGAAGTGACAGTTGGCAGGAGACGTGAGAAGCGGTATGGTGCTATCTTTACATGTCTCACCACGCGAGCAGTTCATCTTGAGATCGCTCATAACCTAACGACCGACAGCGCTATCATGGCGATCCGAAGAATGGCCAGTCGACGAGGCTACCCGGGAGTCCTGTACTCTGACAATGGCACCAATTTCCATGGCGCCGAGAGAGAGATGCGTGAGGCCTTGCAAGACCTTGACCGGGAGAAGATTACGGGATTCCTGACGCCGAAGGGAGTGGAGTGGCGTTTCAACCCGCCAGCAAGTCCGCACATGGGTGGAGCCTGGGAGCGACTCGTTCGCTCTGTGAAAACCGCCCTGAGTGCAGTGTTACACGAGAGGTCTCCTAAAGAGGAAGTCTTAACGACCCTGTTCGCTGAAGTCGAAGCAACCCTGAACAGCCGCCCGTTAACTCATGTATCATGCGACCCAAAGGACGAGGACAGCCTGACCCCGAACCATTTTCTGCCTGGGACACCAGCTCAGACGCACCCACCAGGACTCTTCACGGAAGATGACCTCTGTCTCAGGAAGCAGTGGCGCATAGCACAGACCCTCGCAGCCCACTTTTGGCGACGCTGGCTAAAAGAATACCTGCCCTGCCTCCAAAGGAGGACGAAATGGCATGGTGCCGATCCAAGACCTGTGAAGCCTGACGACATTGTTGTGATCGCCGATGGAAGCCTGCCGAGAGGCACTTGGCCGAAGGGACGTGTTACTGCTGTCTATCCCGGCCCAGACGGACGAGTGCGAGTAGCAGATGTGCAGACGCAGACCGGCACCCTCCGACGACCTGTCAGTAAGATCTGCGTCCTGGATGTCCGACGATAGGGTGACCGATGGATCGTCACCGGGGGGAGGATGTTGGCAAAACTACTGCTGTTCAACCACCTGACACCTCTTTCTACTGTGTGATTATGTTATCATTCATAGCCGTTAGTAGTGATTCCCGTAGTATCCATGCTGCTGGTTGCACTTGTGATCATCATAACTGTATTGCGTGAATGCATGATCCTTCTCGTGTTTCATTGCGGTGCCACTATGGATCTATGGCCCGATGCTTAGGTTATAGTGCATTGTAGACTTACTTTTCTTTGTGGAGTTTCAGTCCACACCGCGGACTGCGTGATCTGCCTGTAGCTGTGCGCAGAATCCTGACGCTGCGCGCGTGGTATTTGTTTCTTTCGCTTCCGGTGCATTCTTACTGTACGGTGTGGATCTACCCTTGTGCATATATTAGCCTGTAGCCCTTTTTAGTCGGGGCTTTTTTCCTTTGTTCCTTGCTGGCAGAGTGTGCAATTATTTAGTTGTGTGAAAAGAGAATCTTCCAATACTCAACTTCAGAACTCGTGGATGTTCTAAACTTGTGGGGTACAGTTGAGCCCTGGGCTCGACTTGTACAAGAAACAGCCTCTATGCAGGTTTTGCGACGGCAGAACTTCACATCACGTGACATTGTTCAAAAGGTTACGCTTGCAAACAGTGCAAAGTGACCACAAGAGAGTAATCTGAGTTGAACCCAAAGCAGTGCTACCCTGCATCTATCATGCACAGGGTGCAAATAATGTGTACTGGTTCGGTACGCGTTGTGAAGTTCTGCCGCAGACCCCATAGCTGGAGTTGCACACTCTTGGGGGTTATGTACTCTTGGTATGAGTAAGGCTGTGTTAACATGAGAGTTTTCAACCCGGGTTGAGTTCGACCGATTTCAACCCGCCATGTACAAGTACACAAAATGAATGGCGCGTTTACATTATGCATTGCGCTTGACCCGGTTGAAATTTCTTCCAGGGTTGATTTCAACCCTCCCCCAAGGAGAGGGTTTAAATCAACCCGGGGGCCAGAAAATCGTACAAACGTACTTCTGTGCGTATCTCGCGCCAGGTTTGAATAGCACTGGATATGCAAATTTCGCGCGAAAGTATTCACGTGGCCATACAGGACTCTCGACTAGAAGTGGACTTTTGGCGGCATATCAGTATTTGACCCGGGTCAACCATGGTCAACTGTCTTCATGTTAACGCTCACCTATTTTGTCTATCGTACAGCCTTTCAACCCGGGTTGAAACTCTCATGTAAACACAGCCTCAGTCTGACGTGTGGCTTTTATACCAAATGTCAACAAAACTAACAATGTTGGACCCGATGGTTAGGGGGAGGGGGGGGGGGGGGGTGCTGCTTAGACCTCTGTGCGGCTAACACTCCCAAAATTACGGTATCTGCTTATAAGGGATCTTTCAATTTGCTGAATCCTAACTATTGATTTCTTTTAGATTTCAAGCTTGTTTCCACGCCGACTTCACACTCATACATGGTATCTCTCTTTTCCGGGCGGTCTCAGACCACACACTGCCTGTAACTCTGAAATGTCCAGAAGGGGCTATCCGGCATTATCGATAATTTTCACGAAACGAGAAAGTTTAGTTACGACCCTCCCCCCCCCCCCTCCCCCACCCCCACCCCCCCCCCCCCCTGAACGAAAAAATAGATTCACTTGACAGCAAGAATACCTTGATGTCTCACATATCAATATTTTTCAAAACGAAACTCCCCTTGACCACCCACCCATAAACGAAGCTTTTTCTCTTCGTGTAAAAGATCGATAATTATGGACGGCCCTTAGGGGCCGTCCATAAATACATGTATTTACTTAGAGATGTCCAACAGGCGTTTCTTTCTTGACCCACCCACCGACCCCCAGAAACGCCCCCCAAAACTGCAGATAATACCACTCATAATCAACACTATACTATCGAGAGTATATAACGGGGATATATACTCTTGATACTATGCACACATATACAGTACAGTCGACTCCACTTATAACGAACTCGCATATAGCGAAATTCGTGATAATTATAGCGAACCCTTGTCCATGTCCCTGTTTGAATCCTTTCAAAATTGACCCGTTATCATGTTTATAGCGAACAGGTATGTGTCCCTGACGCGTGCAGTGTAGTGTAGTGTGTCTTAACGCCTACCTGTACTACTAGCTGTAGCAATGCCATATCATGCACATATACATGTACTACTAGCTGTAGCAATGCCATATCATGCACATATACATGTACTACTAGCTGTAGCAATGCCATATCATGCACATATACATGTACTACTAGCTGTAGCAATGCCATATCATGCACATATACATGTACTACTAGCTGTAGCAATGCCATATCATGCACATATACATGTACTACTAGCTGTAGCAATGCCATATCATGCACATATACATGTACTACTAGCTGTAGCAATGCCATATCATGCACATATACATGTACTACTAGCTGTAGCAATGACATATCATGCACATATACATGTACTACTAGCTGTAGCAATGCCATATCATGCACATATACATGTACTACTAGCTGTAGCAATGCCATATCATGCACATATACATGTACTACTAGCTGTAGCAATGCCATATCATGCACATATACATGTACTACTAGCTGTAGCAATGACATATCATGCACATGTACATGTACACGCGGGGTATGGTATGCATGCACTCCGAAATGTTTTTTTTAGAAACGCCTTGCAGGCGAACACACCCACCAGAAACGCCTGTCAGACGTCTCTAAGTAAACACATGTATTTACGGACGGCCCCTAACTCTCAATCACATACGTTTGCATGGGGAAGGGACAGAGATCTGGCACATGACGTCAGTATTTGCACAAAAACATGAGTAGTAATATTACCACTAGAACCCACCCACAGGGTGCCTGCTATACCTACAGTGTAGGTGCCCGTAACTTTGAGGTCCGGGTTAGAGAGACATGAGTGTACTAGTGCAGATTTAACGTTGTTAGTACGACATAGGTTACAAGACAACCGTCATTAGCAGACAAAGATCTAAAATCCCCTGACACCATGTGTACATTATGTAATGGCAGTGCACACGACACAGAGCACCACACATCATTCATTGTAACTTATTGTTTCATGCCCATAGACAACGAATGATGCGTGGTGCTCTGTGATGTGTGTAAGATAGCTCTATTTGAGCACTCTACTGAGCCAGAGGACTCTCATTTGTATAATGGTAGTATACCGCATTTTCCCCAATAAATGTACAGTACTTTTATTTTTTCAAAGGTGGTCAGACCTGTACTACTATAGGAGACTGTACTAGTATTGGAGACGTGTACTTTTATTGTTTCTGGGAAGATTGATTGCCTGGGTTGGGTGGCAAACAACTCATGATAATGATGCTGTAAGGCTGTAAATACACCCAACCAAGGTAAGAATCAGTGTACAAAGACACAAAGACGATAAACGAGTAAGAAAAACGAAGTAAGGTGGACCCTGTTATCTGTACCCCACTAATGCCCATCACATCATTCCGGCATGTACTATTATAAGAGACCCGTCCTTTTATATTTTCGATCCACACCCAACATGTACTACAATTGGGGACGTACTAGTAATGGAGACGTGTACGTTTAATGGGGAAAATACGGTATGCAAATCCGGATAAGAGACAATTCGTTTGTAGAAAAAATTCATTATAAAAATCACCTTTAGCTGTCTCACAGGTTCGATTCCCAGTCATTACAAGACAAAGCATATGACCATGGACTACAAAATTGCTCGGACGGCCCAATGTTCCCCTGCCAGCAGCTAGGCGGAAAGTTTGAATGTGATTTGTCTGGATTCGTTTTTTTCCAGCTCCTGTAGCTCGTTCAATGTTTCATGTTGTCTTGTATAGGAGGGGCTCGATTAAAATTGTTTTACAATGGGTTGTCTTGTACAGGGGTCAGGGGAAAACTTTGCCTTACAATGGGGAAACAGCGTTCCTGATCCGGATACAGTATCTAGTATGTACGAGTATATTATGTACTGTCGCGAACATGGAAATCCATTCGATTGACCGGGGGCCGGCGCCCTCAGCACCTACAGAACAGTGCACATGTTGATCCGATGCGACCAGCATAATAATGTCATGCATGTGTGTACTGCTTACCCATGGCTGCATGGCCAGCGCCCTGGGGCCGCTAGACGTGCGACCGGATTTCCATGTCCATGACAGTAGAACAGCAGAAAAATAATGCATGTCGTGTTCGCAGGCAATACTCGTTAAAAATAGTAAAAATCTATAAAACGATAATGCTGAATCCTCACCCCCCCCCCCCCCCCCCCCCCCCGAGGTTGTCTGCTAGTCTAAGAGGGTGGACCAGGTAGACCTACAGCCACTTTTCTACCTAGTGCGGTAACAGCGCACGTATTCCCGGATACACTGTACATATGTGGTATGTTCAGGAAACACAAAATATTGTAAACTTTACCTGCCGATGCTGCACAATGCAGCTGGCAATTGATAGTGGCTTCTCCAACTCCGCGGTCCGGTGATGGCCGCAAGGAGTCTTCACTTCCCCGCAGAACTAGCACGAGCTCTTGACAAAACGCTATACAAAATGACCAGCTCAAACACCACACAACCTTCCTGTTCCATTACCTGTAATCAAACCAAATAAACACTGACTGCACATGCGTGGGACGGCGCAGTAAGTGCCTCGGAAACAAGATACTGGTGGCATGACTCACTTTTTTCTGCTGGGGCCGGGGGGGGGGAACTCTGTAGACGTGTAGTCGCGTGCGCAGGGGCCTGACGAGCTGGCATGTGCTGCAGTGCTGGAGCTGTGGATTGTAGACCGACGTTGTAGTAGACCGTTGACCGTTGTGGACTTGTCACTACTGACACAAAAAACAAGTCATGACCACGTCTGCACGTCTACATCAGTACATGGGCATGGTCATGGATATCGATACTGCATTCGGTCCATCGAATCAACAAGACCAGTCCTTTCGCGTTTGACAGCACTCCTTGTTGTCTAGATATCCGAGTCTGATGTCGCCAAGGCCGTGCGTCATGTCACCTCATTTTAGCGCTGCGTCTCAGCCATGGAATCCCTCATCATCTCACACGTCTCACACGTCTAGGCTCCACGTCTCTAGCTATACTACCACTGCACTTTCAAGTCATCAGGTCGTCTACCATGGTCTACATACAGTGGACATGCAGATCTACTGTAGCGGACATGGAAATCCGGTCGATTGACCGGGGCCGGCGCCCTCAGCGCGTACAGAACGCTGCGTGGCACCTGTTGATCCGATGCGACTAGCGCGCTGCAGCGCCTAAAATGCATGTGTGTACCGCTAATCCACGGCTGCGGCATGGTCAGCACCCTGGGGCCTGGGGCCGCTAGACGTGCGACCGGATGTCCATGTCCACAACAGTACATGACAAGTCATGATTGGTGTGACGGTATTAAAATATTTATTAATAAAAATTATTATTATAAAACCTTGTTTTACTTGACTGACTCACGACTGCCATCCATGATCCAGAACACACGAGAAGTCCATCGAACCGTTCACTCGGCAAACCTGCAAGAAGGCGCCACTCCCTGCTCAATACAAAGTGTTCTGGGAATTCACCCCTCATCAATTGAGCTCAGCCTACTCACGCTCAACTGATGAGGGGTGAATTCCCCGAAACACTGTGTATTGAGCAGGGAGTTGTGCTTTCTTGCAGGTTTGCGGAGTGGACGGTTCGATGGACTTCTCGTGTGCTCTGGATGGCAGTCGTGAGTCAGTCAAGTGAGAATTCAAGTCGGCAGGAAAACCGCGAGCTTCCATGTAGGGAGCAACACACTCTTCCCCTACTATCGCCGAAGTCGCACCAACCTCTTCTAAACCTTGTTTTAGTTCACACATGTTGTTGGCTGACAGCATGAAACAAGGACTTAGGTGGAGGACACTGTGTTCGGAAACAGTGACCTTTTTCTACAACCATCCACGGTTGGTAGAGCCCCAGTGTGTTGAGATCATCTGGACGGTGTGGGTCTTAGACCCGGTTCTGACCCTCTTTATTCTAGGGGAGTTTGTTTTAGACTTCTCCTAACGTCAGTCGTGTATTCTGTGATTACTCCTGGATGTCTTCTTGATAGTCATAAAACATAGTAGCTATTTTAACCTGAATTGTTTTCCTTTTCAAACTCTTTTTTTCTTCCAACTAACTTCTGCCCATGGCGTCCCTCTCTCAGCTCGTCAGCTGACAACAGTCACTGTCACCACCATGTCACTGTCGTGACGAGGTGCTCTCTGTAGACGAGGTTGGTGATGTCCCGACGAGGCCATGGGTAGGCCTTCACCACCGTGGATGGTTGTAGAAAGGTCACTGTTTCTGAACACGGTGTCCTCCACTTTGTGTCATTCTGTCAACCAACAACATGACGTATATACATGTACATGATTGTACAAGGTACATGTACATGTACTGTATACTGAGTACATGTATTAGAAAAACCTTGTTTTGTTGAAAACGTGTTGTTGATTGACAGCATGTAAACAAGGCGGAGGCCACCGTGTTCGGAAACAGTGACAGTGACCGTACTACTCAAGTACACCATGAGTACGACCATCCACGGTTGGCAGAGCCCCGGTCTTTCTGACCATCTGAACGGTATGGGTGTTAGACCCGGTGGTTCTGACCCTCTTTATTCTAGGCCGGGAGTTGTCTTACTGGTACAGTGGTAGTCTGAGTCGAGTTGTGACTCAGTCAAGTCAAGTCGGCGGAAAGGCGCGAGCTTCAGTGAGGGGAGCAAACACCTTTCTTAGCTAATCATCGCCGAAGCCGCTATCACGATCTTGGTGATTATCACTTCCTTAGAGGCTTAGTGTTGATTTCCTTAGATTTTTGCTATACCTAAGCAGTCAAATATTCCTGCATATTTCACTCCTTAGGGCTATATTGACCGCTTATATTTGACTCCTTTTTAGGGATTGAACACAGGCTTTGGCTAGTCGTGATAAATCTAATAACATTGACTTCGTACTTGGTCAGTACATTGTATAGGAAAAAATTCAGACTTTTCCATTCTCTCGAACCAGGGTCCTTCGCTTGAGGTCAGCGATGCACTAAGTTACTAACCAGGGAGTCGTAAAATATCGACTCCCTGTTACTAACCACATACATTGTAGCAAGAGTCCATAACCCCCCAGAGTGTGCAACTCGTGATCCTTCTCAGCACAAATCAGTGCCGCAACGAAATCCAAACTTCATACGTCATGTAGTGAGTAGCTATGACGAAATGGGAAGTTTGGCCCGGACCTACTTCGCCCGTTTGCCCAATTTGGGGTCTTTCTTTACGAATCCACGGTAGTGCTGACCCGAATTTGCCAGCTGAATCTCGATATTTTGCGGCATAATTTTGCTCGTGCATCGTCGAAATTTTGCTTTCATTTTGCTAGGCCACTCGATATTTTGCTCCCTTTTTGCTCCAAAATTTGTGTCACGTGTGAGAAAACTGACCGAAAGTGGGTTACGTGTTGGCAAAAATGAGAAAAAGTGAGTCACGTGTTGGTAAAATTGTGCCGAAATGAGTCATGTGCACCGTATATGTGTAAAATCTCCCAATTCCCAGCCAACACACCGATATTTTGCTCCATTTTGCCAGCAAATTCCCTTTCAAAATTCTTCGATATTTTGCTAGAAGAATTGCTAGCAAATTCGGGTCAGCACTAATCCACGGTCAGGTATTGTACGTAACACGCCTGGAAAGGCTCACTGAGTACACAAAGAATTATTTTAGAGTTGTCGAACAGTTTTCTCTTTTGAGTGTCTCTCCGATAAGAGAAGAACAATGGCCACTGTTGAACCTAAAGCAAAGCGCTCCCCATTGTCGCCGGAGTGCAGTGTCTCTGTGGACGATATTCGTCAGTTTTTGTTCGATCTGGGCTCCTCATTTTCTTCTCTCGATTGTCGAGTGTTGGAAATTGTTAATTCTTCCAGCACCTGGATAGAGATTTATTGCTCCAAGTCTGTGCTTCTCACATGCAATGGAACACCCGTCAATTTGAACCGTCTGGTTGTGAACCCAGCAGGAACATTCACTGCAGGTTGAAGCACATCTACTTCGAAATCGATCGGGTCTTCATGCCGTGTGCCAAGAGCTATTTCCATCAAATCTTGTAAATCTATATCCATGCCTATTCTTGCTATCCCGGAGTCACGAACTCTCCCAATACAAGCTTTTCAGACAACGAGCAGAGAAACTCTCTTCAAATAAAAAAATTCTGTGACTGTGAAATCAAAGCCGTTCTGCTGACACTGCATAGCCCGTGCAGCAAACGTTTTACGTGACACTTCCGTGGCTTGCTTCAAAGCAACCTTCAACTTGAAACCCCCGCCGGATGTACCAGATATGCACATGGGGATATGGCCCCATCCGCGCATGCTTGCCCGGGGACCGGATGACGCAATGTTTGGATTTCGTTGCGCCAGACCCCAACCTGGAGTTGCACACTCTGGGGGGTTATGGACTCTTGATTGTAGCTATGGTGTACTTGCTGTTTTAATACACAATTTAAAAAAATTATTAATAAAACTCAAAGGCACACAATTAAAGCATTGGGCAAATTCCACTCAGAGTTTCATGGCTGAACAAATCATCAGACAACAACGGAATTTGACCAAGGTTTTCATTGTGTACCTTTGTGTACGCCGCTCTGACTGAATCAGGTATATGATTGTATTGAGCACTTTCGCAGAACCTAACTTAAGCACACTGCGTCTGTGTAATAAATTACTAATAATAAAACTCATAAAAGACGTTGGCTTCACAGTTAACTAGTTCGAGTCTGTACGAGTACGACTCGTACACCTGCTGCATTGCACAGCAGACCGACATCAATGAGGTCACTACAGCGTAGCGTAGACAACAGTAAGTTCACGCCACTGTTGCCATGGTAACTATTCACTGGAAACTATTGCACTTCAATAGAAGTACCGGTAACCTAAAGTATTCACTTCAAAACTAACAAAACAAAGGAAAAGACAAACTTTGAGACATGGCTGCCTGTATGTTCCTGGGTACCGGTTACTGGGTACCGGGTATAGGATACTAAGTTACACATACATTGTATCTGAAAACGAGTGACAGTGGTGACATGATGCCTCCATGGCCTGGTGTCAGAGAAAGGAAAAAAAGAAGAGAACGAACCAGTACAGCAATATAGCAGTGCATGTACAGCAATGTGCCAGTACAGCTATGTGCCAGTACAGCAATGTACCAGTACAGCAATATGCCAGTACAGCAATGTGCCGTGGCACAACCCAGCGGACAGGGGGAGGATCAGGGTGATGCCATTGTATCCTAAACAAGATTGGCCAATAAACGAGAGAAGCAGCGGGAAAGACGAGGAAAAGATCCGAGCAGACTGCAGGCCTGGGTGCTGCAATTCTGTTCGAATGCGCCAAGTAAAGTCAAGCAAACTTAGAAAAGTCACATACATTCACACGCTGCACCTGCTCCTGCTCCCAACCGGGATGCAGTGTGAGCAGACAGTGAGACTACCACTAGCAGTGGCTAGCAGTGACTAGTAGTAGACATCTAGTAATGTGTCTCCCTTCATACTACACAGGGTGTAGACTATGACAGAGACCTTCACAGGAGCGGGCAACCAGTCAACAGCGGGACATGGAGCAGGCGTGCAGGATACTCGAAAGGGGGACAAAGCCTTGCCCGGCGTAATTGTATTGTATACTTCTTGGAAACGGATGAATTATTATAATTGTACGCTGTATGCGTGACCATGACTGACTCAACACATTTTTATAAATATTGCATGATTTAAAAAGAAAAAAAGGAAGAAAAGATGAAGCTCACATCGTTCACAACTTCAACGGCAACAGAAGCAGCAGCAATGGCGGCAGTCACCATTGAAACCAAAGGCAGCAGGAGCAGCTGCAATGGCGGCAGTCAACATTGAAACCAAAGGCAGCAGGAGCAGCAGCAGCAGCAGTACTAGCGTGGATACCAGTAGCAGTGGGGGGGGGGGCAAGCGCTGAAAGCTCAGCATTGAGCTGGTGTTCACCATCACCTGGCCCAGTGGTGCTGCTGCTGATCCTGCTGCTAGGCGGTGCAATGTCACCACTCGGCAGATGGTGAGCTATTGCATGGCGGATACACACACACACACGCACATGCACGCACACGCACACACACACACACACACACACACACACACACACACACACACACACACACACACACACACAGCCATGGTGGTGGTGGCGGTGGCGGTGAAGCACTTGCACAAGACCACAACAAACACCAACATAGCATAGCCACTAAGCTAGCAGGCAATG
>NC_088651.1:9065914-9088414 GCF_964019385.1 Sycon ciliatum | reverse complement strand
GAACGGAGTGCCAAAGAACGGAGTGCCAAAGAACGGAGTGCCAAAGAACGGAGTGACAAAGAACGGAGTGCCGAAGAACGGAGTGCCGAAGAACGGAGCGCCGAAGAGCGGAGCGCCGAAGAGCGGAGCGCCGAAGAGCGGAGCGCCGAAGAGCGGAGCGCCGAAGAGCGGAGCGCCGAAGAGCGGAGCGCCGAAGAACGGAGCGCCGAAGAACGGAGCGCCGAAGAACGGAGCGCCGAAGAACGGAGCGCCGAAGAACGGAGCGCCGAAGAACGGAGCGCCGAAGAACGGAGCGCCGAAGAACGGAGCGCCGAAGAACGGAGCGCCGAAGAACGGAGCGCCGAAGAACGGAGCGCCGAAGAACGGAGCGCCAAAGAACGGAGCGCCAAAGAACGGAGTGCCAAATAACGGAGCGCCGAAGAACGACCATGCTAGAATTTCATCAAGCACAGCATACCATACTTTCGCAAACAGAAGGAGCTCGGAAAATTCAAACGTCCCCAGAGGGAACAAAAACACACACACACACACACAGATACACGCACACACACACACACACACACACACACACACACACACACACACACACACACACACACACACACACACACACATACACAGAGGTGTGTAGCTGATTCTACATGTAAGTTCTCGTAAAAGAGAGCATTGATATTGATGACATCACACTGCAGTGTATCATACCACACTCACCTTGCCAGCACATGGATCACACACGAACATGATGCGCGCGGTGCGGTGAGTATTCTTGCAGTGACTATTGTACACATCACCATAGTAGTAAGTCAGTTCAGCATAATCATCTGCAGTGGTTAGAAAAAAAGAATACACACACACACACACACACACACACACACACACACACACACACACACACACACACACACACACACACATTCATGACTGATCGTACTCTTGCCAGTACTAACTACTATACATCAACAAATACCGTAATGTCGCGTGTAAAAGCAGGTGCTTACGGCCGTATAGACCAATATCAGTGCTATGCTTCTATTCAAGTCAGGTTACTATTCAAACCATGTATCTCTATGTATGTCAACACTAAACCAGGCTTATGTGTTGACAGTGTATCTTAAATATCAGGATTCTATTCAAAACAGGATTCTATTCAAAACAGGATTCTATTCAAAACAGGATTCTATTCAAAACAGGCTTCTATTCAAAACAGGCTTCTATTCAAAACAGGATTCTATTCAACACAGGATTGTATTCAAAACAGGATTGTATTCAAAACAGGATTCTATTCAAAACAGGATTCTATTCAAAACAGGATTCTATTCAAAACAGGATTCTATTCAAAACAGGCTTCTATTCAAAACAGGCTTCTATTCAAAACAGGATTCTATTCAACACAGGATTGTATTCAAAACAGGATTGTATTCAAAACAGGATTCTATTCAAAACAGGATTCTATTCAAAACAGGCTTCTATACAAGACAGGCTTTTATACAAGACACTACAGTATTCGGCGCATATTCATTTTCGGCTATTTTCGGCCTGGACATGTTTGGCCAAAAATTTGTTGTGGCCGAAATTTAGTTTTGCAGGGTTCAGTGTGACAGGGTATACAGGCGGCAGCAGTACGGGCCGAAAGTTTGATGCGGCCAAAATGTGCTTTAGCCCTGGGAGGCGGAGATTTGAATGTGGCGAAAATTTGTCTCCTTCCAGAAGTGTGAGTAGTACATTGTAGCATCAACAGTACTGTAAAACGGATAGCTTTTGCGGCAATAAATGTTTGCGTTTTACAAATTGAGACTGGTTTGCGCTGTATAATGTATTGCGAGTCGTTCTACAGTAAGATCGGGCGCCGAAGAACACCTCGCCGAAGAACACCCAGGCTGGAAAACCGGCAAAATTTAAGAACAGTCCAGGCTAGAATTGTCAGATTTAAGAACACTTTTAAAATTTGGAATTTCCACATGAGTGCAGAGAGTCGAGTTACGACTACATGCACGTTGTCATACATGTACTTACACGAAGTTGCGAATTTACACGTAGATCTACATTGTACATGTATGGGAGGTGAGTACATGTCATGTACACGTGTAAACAGTAACTGCTACATGTACAGTCATTCCCATTTACGACACCCACTAGTTTAGAAGTACTACATTGCACTACATGTACATGTACATGACAAACGTCATGACGTCACTCGACTCGCCGCGCGCGTGTGAATAAGAACGATCTGGCTAGAATCAAAAATTTAAGAACTTTCCTAGGCTGCGCTCGAGCCCCTGCGTTCTTCGGCGCCCGATCTTACTGTACAGTCGTTCTACACAGTCGAGTCAGTCCTTGCACTGAACTTTACATGGCGCGAGTTTGCGTTGTTCAAAGTTTGCGATTCGGGGCCTCTCGCAAAATTCGCAAACATGTTTACGTCGCAATAGTTACCCTTTTTACAGTACATACCCCCCAGAGTGTGCAACACCTGATCCAGCTCTGCATAGGGTCATCAAGAGTACATACCCCCCCAGAGTGTGCAACACCTGATCCAGCTCTGCATAGGGTCATCAAGAGTACATACCACCCCAGAGTGTGCAACACCTGATCCAGCTCTGCACAGGGTCATCAAGAGTACATAACCCCCCAGAGTGTGCAACACCTGATCCAGCTCTGCACAGGGTCCTCAAGAGTACATAACCCCCCAGAGTGTGCAACACCTGATCCAGCTCTGCATAGGGTCATCAAGAGTACATACCCCCCCCCCCCCCCCCCCAGAGTGTGCAACACCTGATCCAGCTCTGCATAGGGTCTTGGTCGAGCATAATCGGATCTTTGCGTCGCAATACCGTACACATCTTAGGGGGAACCCGGTGAGTCGCGGGTATTCTCGGATCAAAAGCAATGGTGCCCTGCCTCGAGACCGGCCTTGCGCTGGTGTGGAATGTACGCATGACATCAGAAGATCCGATTACGCTCGACCAAGACCCTATGCAGAGCTGGATCAGGCGTTGCACACTCTGGAGGGGGGGGGGGGGGGGGTGTATACTCTGGGGGGGGGGGGGGGTTATGACTATACTCTTGCTAGCATGCATGTGTATATTATGTATATCTTCTACTGTGGCCGTGCAAAGGCCAAGTGCAACCCCAGGGATCATCCCTAAATTCTTCGTTCAGACTGAGAGTGACGGCGAGTTCTATCAGTGGGTTTAACTTTCTACTGTTGACTTACGTCGGCCAGATGGCCAGGTTGAAAAGTTGAGCTGCCCGGTTTCCCGTTTGTCACTGTCACATCTACAGTAAAACCTGTCACATGACCGCTCGGATAAGGTGACCACCTGTCCCAGAAGATCACTGCAACCAGGACCAAGGGATGCTATTTCCAGTTAAATGACCCAGGATACGGAGACCACCTGGTAGCAGAGACCACATGTTGAAGGTCCCCTGAGCGGTCGGTCGTCTTAGACAGCTCTCACTATATTTCTTACCTCTGCTTACAAGATGTATGTCGTTAAGTCGGCCAACAGACACCGTTCTCTTGGCGTCCTGCTGCAGCTCTGTCTGCGTCACTACTATGCGAGAGTCCGGCACAACGTTGTTGCAGATACCCAGCTCATACTTGTACTCGTTGTCGCTGTCCTTGAACGTGTAGCTGAGCAGGGTGGACGCACACGCGTGGACACACACACAAGCGCGCGCACACATGCAAAAGCGAGCACACATGCACAAACATACACACACACACCTCTCTCTCTTTAGACCATGAGCACGCCCATCACAGACGGCAATGCAAAAAAAATCTGTGCAGGAGTAGCAGCATAGGGGGGGGGGGGGGGGGGACAGACAGCTTACAGGGATTGCTAGGTGTAGGTCCCTATACGCCCCACTCCCTACATGCACAGCTCCATCAATGAACTTTGTATCAGCAAGATTACTACTAGTACAGTAAAGTACCGCCAGAGCGACCCGTCTCGCCAGAGCGCCCCACCTTGATTTTACAGCCAGGGAAAGGAAAACCGTATGGTAGAGTGCAACGCAGTTTGTACGGCGTGAGAACCTTAGTGTACTAAGGTCACACTTAGCAGGTTTTGCGTACGTGGAGCTCGTGTTCGCTCGAGGGTACGGATTGTCTGCAGAACGTGCAATATGTGTACAAAGTTAGTGTTGTATGACCCACAGACAGGAGTCCACCTCCACAAAACTACCACGAAAGGACGTGATGGCGGGGCGCTCTGGCGGTACTTTACGCTTCTACCGTAGAAGCCCTTAAATACGCCTACCCAGTATATTTACACTACCCAGTATAACACCCACTACCCAGTATAACACCCACTACCCAGTATAACACCCACTACCCAGTATAACACCCACTACCCAGTATAACACCCACTACCCAGTATAACACCCACTACCCAGTATAGCACCCACTACCCAGTATAACACCCACTACCCAGTATAACGCCCACTACCCGTGTACGCGCCCAGTTGCCGCGTGGCAACACTCTTGTCCCATTTTCTAGCCCACCTCCGTGTAAACACCCATGGTCAAAATCACCGGCCCAGTAGACAGCACGGTTCATGCTCTGCTGCACGTGTATGTATGGTAGTGTAGTACAATGTGGTGATTGTAGAACTTAGTGTACAGTACACTTTGTTTACCGTATTAGCAAGTACAGTACATAACCCCACCCCCCAGAGTGTGCAACACCTGATCCAGCTCTGCATAGGGTCATCAAGAGTACATAACCCCACCTCAGAGTGTGCAACACCTGATCCAGATCTGCATAGGGTCATCAAGAGTACATAACCCCACCCCAGAGTGTGCAACACCTGATCCAGCTCTGCATAGGGTCATCAAGAGTACATAACCCCACCCCAGAGTGTGCAACACCTGATCCAGCTCTGCATAGGGTCATCAAGAGTACATAACCCCCCAGAGTGTGCAACGCCTGATCCAGCTCTGCATAGGGTCATCAAGAGTACATAACCCCACCTCAGAGTGTGCAACGCCTGATCCAGCTCTGCATAGGGTCATCAAGAGTACATAACCCCCCAGAGTGTGCAACACCTGATCCAGCTCTGCATAGGGTCATCAAGAGTACATAACCCCCAGAGTGTGCAACACCTGATCCAGCTCTGCATAGGGTCTTGGTCGAGCGTAATTGGATCTTTTGCGTCATAATACCGTACACATCTGAGGGGGTCGCGAGGAGTCGCGGGGACTCTCGGATCAAAAATAACGTTGCCCCGCCTTGCGCTGGTGTGGAGTGTACGCATGACATCAGAAGATCCGATTACGCTCGACCAAGACCCTATGCAGAGCTGGATCAGGTGTTGCACACTCTGGGGGGGGGGGGGGGGGGGGGGGGGAGTTATGTACTCTTGCTTATACGTACATGTACCTGTAAGGCTGTTGTTAGTTTTACAGCATGAAACAAGGTGGAGGACACTGTGTTGGGAAACAGTGACCTTACTACAACCATCCACTGTTGTACCTGTACTAGTACGACATGATGTGAACAATTTGTTTGATTTCACTTATCCCATATTAGCACCCAGGCCCAAATTGACCGCCCATGTTCTTGACCTTCACTAACGTTTCCGCCCAGGGTCTTATCACTGGCTTTACGGTTGTTCATGTATGTACATGCAGTCATGCACATGGATTTGAAATCCTCCAACTACTGCTGATACTGCTAGTACATGACATTGTACTTGTGGGATAGAAGTCTTGAAGAGGAGGCCAATGAAATCAGGGAAAAGAGGACTTACTTTATTCCAAGCAATACATGGCTGGGGTAGCCAATGACCACTTTGCGTGGCGACTGCAGTGTTTTTATAGCCATGCAACCACGGCTTCACACCGCTCCACCTCACCAAGTGATGAAGACTTACACGGTTGGCGACACAAAATCTGCAATTTTCATGCCTTTCAGTTTCTTTTTGCAGTCTGCATCGACCGTTGATTCAAACAAGGTACTCGTCTCAGATGCGACTAATCCCAGAGCGGCCCAAGCACAAGACAATAGTCTTACTAGTTTCGTCATCATCCAGTAACTTTCGGCATTCTTTGTTGCCGTTATGCGTAGCTCGTGCTCTTCTTCGTTGCGCTTTCCTTCCCCTCTTGGACCTTTCCGAACCTGAGCCTTCCAAGTTGAAAGGTTGTTGGTTTGCGCCTTGGAGAAGTGTTGGAGCTAGGTGTCAGGTCGCCGAATGTCTCAGTACTTCTTGTCAGTTTTGTGCCATTTTGTCGCACTCGCCGACTGTATAAGATCTGGTTACGTTGGTGGACAGTTAGTCATAACTCGTAACATTTTCTCCTTCTTCTTTTCACAGTTAATAATTTACTTAGAGACATGTAACAGGCGTTTCTTTCTTGACCAACCCACCCATCCCAGAAACGCCCCCCCCCAAAAACTGCAGATATTACCACTCATAATCAACACCATACTATCGAGAGTATATAACGGGGGATATATACCCTTGATACTATGCACACATATACAGTACAGTCGACTCCACTTATAACAAACTCGCATATAGTGAATTTCGTGATACTTATAGCGAACCCTTGTCCATGTCCCTGTTTGAACTCTTTCAAAATTGACCCGTTATCATGTTTATACTTTTAAGTAGTGAACAGGTATGTGTCCCTGACGCGTGCAGTGTAGTGTAGTGTGTCTCAACGCCTACCTGTACTACTAGCTGTAGCAATGCCATATCATGCACATATACATGTACTACTAGCTGTAGCAATGACATATCATGCACATACATGTACTACTAGCTGTAGCAATGCCATATCATGCACATATACATGTACTACTAGCTGTAGCAATGCCATATCATGCACATATACATGTACTACTAGCTGTAGCAATGCCATATCATGCACATATACATGTACTACTAGCTGTAGCAATGCCATATCATGCACATATACATGTACTACTAGCTGTAGCAATGCCATATCATGCACATATACATGTACTACTAGCTGTAGCAATACCATATCATGCACATATACATGTACTACTAGCTGTAGCAATGCCATATCATGCACATATACATGTACTACTAGCTGTAGCAATGCCATATCATGCACATATACATGTTCTACTAGCTGTAGCAATGCCATATCATGCACATATACATGTACACGCGGGGTATGGTATGCATGCACTCCAAAATGTTTTTTTAGAAACGCCTTTCAGGCGAACCAACCCACCAGAAACGCCTGTCAGACGTCTCTAAGTAAATACATGTATTTACGGACGGCCCCTAGCTCTCAATCACATACGTTTGCATGGGGAAGGGCGAGAGATCTGGCACATGACGTCAGTATTTGCACAAAACATGAGTAGTAATATTACCACTAAAACCCACCCACAGGTGCCCGGTATACCTACAGTGTAGGTGCCCGTAACTTTGAGGTCCGGGTTAGAGAGACATGAGTGTACTAGTGCAGATTTAACGTTGTTAGTACGACATAGGTTACAAGACAACCGTCATTAGCAGACAAAGATCTTAAATTCCCTGACACCGTGTGTACATTGTGTAATGGCAGTACACACGACACAGAGCACCACGCATCATTCATTGTAACTTATTGTTTCATGCCCATAGGCAACGAATGATGCGTGGTGCTCTGTGATGTGTGTAAGATAGCTCTATTTGAGCACTCTACTGAGCCAGAGGACTCTCATTTGTATAACGGTAGTATACCGTATTTTCCCCAATAAATGTACAGTACTTTTATTTTTTCAAAGGTGGTCAGACCTGTACTACTATAGGAGACTGTACTAGTATTGGAGACGTGTACTTTTATTGTTTCTGGGAAGATTGATTGCCTGGGTTGGGTGGCAAACAACTCGTGATAATGATGCTGTAAGGCTGTAAATACACCCAACCATGGTAAGAATCAGTGTACAAAGACACAAATATGATGAACGGGTAAGAAAAACGAAGTAAGGTGGACCCTGGTATCTGTACCCCACTAATGCCCATCACATCATTCCGGCATGTACTATTATTAGAGACGTGTCCTTTTATATTTTCGATCCACACCTAACATGTACTACAATTGGGGACGTACTAGTAATGGAGACGTGTACGTTTAATGGGGAAAATACAGTATGCAAATCCGGATAAGAGACAATTCGTTTGTAGAAAAATTCATTATAAAAATCACCTTTAGCTGTCTCACAAGTTTGATTCCCAGTCATTACAAGACAAAGCAAATGACCATGGACTACAAAATTGCTCGGATGGTCCCATGTTGCCCTGCCAGCAGCTAGGCGGAATGTTTGAATGTGATTTGTCTGGATTTGTTTTTTTCTAGCTCCTGTAGTTCGATCAATGTTTCATGTTGTCTTGTATAGGAGGGGCTGGATTAAAATTGTTTTACAATGGGTTGTCTTGTACAGGGGTCAGGGGAAAACTTTGCCTTGCAATGGGGAAACAGCGTTCCTGATCTGGATACAGTATCTAGTATATACGAGTATATGATTTACTGTCGTGAACATGGAAATTCAGTCAATTGACCGGGGCCCGGCGCCCTCAGCGCCTACAGAACAGTGCACATGTTGATCCGATGCGACCAGCATAATAATGTCATGCATGTGTGTACTGCTTACCCATGGCTGCATGGCCAGCGGCCTGGGGCCGCTAGACGTGCGACCGGATTTCCATGTCCATGACAGTAGAACAGCAGAAAAATATGCACGTCATGTTCGTAAGGGGCCGTCCGTAAATGTCGATAGTTTTTACAATCCGTGAAATTTTCGTACCTGGGTGGTGGGTGCAGCCGAAATTCAAAGTAAATAAAATATCGATGACACGCGGACCTGGCGCCCAGTACTGCGTGTGCGTGGGTCTGCGTGCGTCGAACCACACGTACACGTAGATTGTTGTCTCCAAAAATGTAGTGGAGATCGAAACTCTTGAAGCAAAAGAAAGAGGGAAGTTTGTCAGATATTATTCACAAGTATAATTATTGCACAATTATTCGAAGTATCACAATACCTGATTAATCCGGGTCAAGTCCAGCTCTTATTTGAACTCCACATCGAAGAATTGCTACATCGCCAATGGTTGGAACAGTTCCCATGTGGAGCGTGGCCTAACGAAAATGGCACGGCAGACTACTTTGTTTGGTACAGCTGCCTAACGAAAATGGCACGGCAGACTACTTTGTTTGGTACAGCTGCCAAAAAAGATAAGTTTTTCAAAGAGCTTGACAGCCCTGGTGAAGACGACGATGGCTACTACGCCGTCATCGAGGCGTAGTAGGCGTACGCGTAGATGACTCTAGTATTTAGTTATGAATGACACGGTGAGCGCATGCCTGCGTGTGTATGGACTCCACCTATTATTATTATTTATAATTTTATTATTTTTTCTTATTTATTTATTTATTTTGTTAGGAAAAAAACCTACATTTATGTAGGTACAGTACATGTGTCATCAATATTTTATTCCGTAAAAAGTAGGGGGGTGGGTGGTGGGTCCTGGTTACTTTGAAAAATTCACGGATTGAAAAAACTATCGATATTTACGGATGGCCCCTAAGCAATACTCGTTAAAATAGTAAAAATCTATAAAACGAAAATGCTGAATCCTCACCCCCGAGGTTGTCTGCTAGTCTAAGAGGGTCGACCAGTAAGACCTACAGTCACATTTCTACCTAGTGCGGTAACAACGCATGCATTCCCGGATACACTGTACATATGTGGTATGTTCAGGAAATACAAAATATTGTAAACTTTACCTGCCGATGCTGCACAATGCAGCTGGCAATTGATAGTGGCTCCTCCAACTCCGCGGTCCGGTGATGGCCGCAAGGAGTCTTCACTTCCCCGCAGAACTAGCACGAGCTCGTGACAAAACGCTACACAAAATGACCAGCTCAAACACCACACAACCTTCCTGTTCCATTACCGACTGTAAACAAACCAAATAATCACTGACTGCACTGCGTGGGACGGCGCAGTAAGTGCCTGGAAAACAAGATACTGGTGGCATGACTCACTTTTTTCTTCTGCGGCCGGGGGGGGGGGGGGGTACTCTGTAGACGTGTAGTCGCGTGCGCACAGCGCAGGGGCCTGACGAGCTGACAGTGCTGCAGTGCTGGAGCTGTGGATGGTAGACCGACCGTTGTAGACTTGTCACCATGGTCACGACTGACACAAAAATAAGTCCTGACCCCGTCTGCACGTCTACATCACTACATGTCATAGGCATGGTCATGGAAATCGATACTGCATTCGGTGCATCGAATCAACAAGACCAGTCCTTCTTTCGCGTTTGACAGCACTCCTTGTTGTCTAGATATCCGAGTCTGATGTCGCCAAGGCCGTGCGTCATGTCACCTCATTTTAGCGCTGCGTCTCAGCCAGGAATCCCTCATCATCTCACAGTCTCACACGTCTAGGCTCCACGTCTCTAGCTATACTACCACTACCATGACTACTGCAGTACTGGCACTAGACTTTCAAGTCTCATCAGGTCGTCTACCAAGTACCATGGTCTACGTACAGTGGGTATGTAGATCTACTGTAGCGGACATGATTGGTATTAGACCTTGTTTTACTTGACTGACTCACGACTGCCATCCAGAGCACACGAGAAGTCCATCGAACCGTCCACTCGCCAAACCTGCAAGAAAGCAGCACTCCCTGCTCAATACACAGTGTTTCTGGGAATTCACCCCTCATCAGTTGAGCTTGAGTCGCGTTCGGAAACAGTGACCTTACTACTCAAGTACCATGAGTACGACCATCCGCAGTTGGTAGAGCCCCGGTCTTTACGACCATCTGAACGGTATGGTGTTAGACCCGGTGGTTCTGATCCTCTTTATTCTAGGCTGGGAGTTGTCTTACTGGTTCAGTGGTAGTCTGAGCTGTCGAGTTGTGAGTCGAATGGTCGTGGTCCGAGGAAGCTGAGACGCTCCCTTCCTACTTGAATCCCAATCGAACTCGCGCACTTCCACCGAAACTGGGTGACTGCGCCCTACGAGATGGGGAGTTGTATGCAAAATGTCACTAAAAGCGCCATTTCGTTCTTATAAAAGCACGGATGACCGCGATTGGCCCATATGTTGTAGTCTTTTGGACGCTGAGTCGACTGGTTTTGGTCCGAAAAGGCTGCGATGCAGCGTTCCTCCTTTATTCCCAATCGAACATGGTTGAACAAGTGGTCACGTGCTCCTGGGTGCCCAAATCACCTGGTCACCACGCCAGCAGGCGACAACTTTCACACCAAGGTTCAACTCGAGTTCAACTCGAGTGACAGGAGTGCACCCAAAAAAGGTCAAACAGGCTAGTAAGTTTTACCCTGCAGGCACGGTGACCAGGTGACTGGTGTACGCAGGAGCACGTGACCGCTTGTTCAACCATGTTCGATTGGGAATAAAGGAGGAACGCCGCATCGCAGCTTTTTCGGACCAAAACCAGTCGACTCAGCGTCCAAAAGACTACAACATATGGGCCAAT
This sequence comes from Sycon ciliatum, assembly GCF_964019385.1. Classification (NCBI taxonomy): domain Eukaryota; kingdom Metazoa; phylum Porifera; class Calcarea; order Leucosolenida; family Sycettidae; genus Sycon; species Sycon ciliatum. The sequence continues at coordinate 9,076,940 of NC_088651.1, read as the reverse complement.
CGCGGTCATCCATGCTTTTATAAGAACGAAATGGCGCTTTTAGTGACATTTTGCATACAAATCACCATCTAGTAGGGCGCAGTCACCCAGTTTCGGTGGAAGTACGCGAGTTCGATTGGGATTCAAGTAGGAAGGGAGCGTCTCAGCTTCCTCGGACCACGACCATTCGACTCAGCACCCCGAAGACTACAACATTATATTATTTTATTTACTGGTGAAATTTTAATTTTTGCCTTAATTAACTTCCCCTTTAAAAAGAGTCAAACTACAGTAAAACCTGTAAAGGCGACCACTCGGATAAGGCGACCACCTGTCCTGGAAGACCACTGCAATCAGGACCAAGGGATGCTATTTCCAGTCAATTGACCCTGGATACGGCGACCACCTGGTGACAGAGACCACATTTTGAATCTCCCTTGAGCGAGCGGTCGTGGTAGACAAGTTTCACTGTATAAGTAGGGAGTGTTCTATTTATTTCCGAAATTGGTTTGTCTTTTTGCTTTGACTCTCACTTCATGGTTTCACGCGATTGGCCCAATTGGTGTTCTAAAAGCAGTCAATAGGGCTTGAAAGTGATGACGTCAAAAACGCCCTGGGAGTAGTAAATTGACATCAGATTTCTATTTTGGATCCACTAAGGTGTGACTTTGCTATTGCCTCAGTATGTGGGTGCATAGCAACCCACCCATGTCGTATGCAGGTGCAACTTTTACTTCGCCACCAGTTGTCACCCCGCCCCCACTAGCCAAATCAGTCAGTTTCACTGGCAACATCACCTTGCTGTGAGTGAGACCGCTTGAAATGTGCTTGGATCCATACAAAAACTGGATCCAGGTGGATCCAGTTTTCGAATTTTTCAAATTGTTGCTATGCCATTGCTATGGAGTGACGTAGCACTTTCAAGCCCTATATAGCTCTAAGGAGTGAAATATGAACTCGGGGAATATTTGGCTTCTTAGGTACTGTACTGTAGTAACGCTATAGAGTCATGTAGTGTTATGTCCCGAAACGTTGGGCGCCAAATGTTATGTCCCGGTTTCGCTCAGTCAGCAGAGCACGAGGGTACAGTAATGGATAATGGTTATCATACAGAATTGCACACTTATTCAGAGAGAGAGAGAAAGAGTTCTCAGGTAATACACTGTAGTCTAGCATGAAACTAATCCCGTACTAGTCCGTAGGAAACTAGAAAGGCAGCAGCTTTTATAGGGTGAGTAAGTAAGTTAGCCTATGGTCAGGGGATACGTAGAGCAGAGAGAAGTAAGAAGAAAGGTCAAACTACAAGGTACATGATTGTGTGGGCAGAAGAATGGGAAAGGTCGGGACATGGCACCTGTGCAAGAGGAATACGTTGTAGAGGAAGAACTGAATAGAAGGGTGTACAATACATCGTATACATGTAGGCGTGCAATAATACCAGGAGGACAACTGTTGAAAGGGGCATTAGGATGTATGGACAGCTGTTAGTGTAGATAACTAAAAGTGCGGCTGAAAGTGAAATGCATCAAAAGGTCTCCAGTGTGCTATCTAAGGTCAACCTCGAAAGTGAGTGGGAACAATACATGAATACAGCGCATAGTATAGTATTAGTAGTGCATGTAAAAGAGGATAGAAGGTGAGGCTGGTGTAACAAGTCAAGTACATGTGCATGTCATAATAATGTATGTATTCCTATCTAACATAGCCCTCCCCTTTGCGGGCGCATGTCCTCATGCGAAGAAAAGTAAGAGGGGACATGTACATGTACATGCATTGCAGCAAACAGAAAAGTACAAGGCAGTACTAGCAGTATAACTATAAGACAATGGCATGAAGAAAGAAAAAGAATGAGTAGCGGGCGGGGGTGGGGTACTTCATAGGGAGTGGGTGTGATGAGGAATGATGAGTGTGTGTAGAAGAGCTGGATTGTTGTAAGGAACTGGCCGTATGATTGTATTGTACTTTGTAGCTGTGGAGTGTGGCGCGGGCGGATGTGATCATGGATTCGTGTAATGTAATTTGTAATCATGGATTGTCATGTGTGGCAGGACAGTATGACTAGTCTTGGTAGACTGAGAATAAAGTAGGGACCCTGTGTGTAATGTAAATGTGTGAAGGACCTGTCTCTCTGTGGAGCGGTAAAATATGTTCACGTCTCAATTATTTTGGACGGTGAAAAAGGAATGTGTAAAATATCGCGTCACTGTGGACGGTAACAGTTCTTAAAATAATCTCGTCTCTCTGGGACGGTAAAACTGGGAAAGTATACTCGCTCATCATGTGGCGGTATATCATGTTACATGGATTTGTGAGCTGAGTGCGTGCGTGCAGGGTATACAGTATTTTGCGTCTGTTCAAGGGCAGGGACTGGTGACTGCTGATCCAGCAAACTGATTGCATGGTCTGTATGTGGTTGACATGGTCTGTATGGGTAATGAAGATGCTAGGAAGCTGTGTTGTCAGAAACTTGAGAAAGCTGTTGTGCTTGAGTGTGGCCATTGTAACATGTTGAGTGATCCAGAACTACAATCGTCATGTAGGTACAGTACTGTGTACTGAGTCTGTATGCATCTGTATGTAGAGAGAGTTTTGAACTTTTGATAGAATGGTGGGCTGGGAGTGGGATGGGGTGAATGATGCGACGTGAGAGTGTGAAAATAGGACTGAAACAACTACATTCTATGCCTATGATAGCGGAAAGACAGCGAATAAACGAGCGAGGGATAGCGTAGTTTGTATGATAGGGTTGGCACAGTGAAACGACTTACTAGATATTTCCGTAGATGTGGTTGAAGAGTTTCTCGTAGTAGGTTCAGGAAGGAGAATCAACGTTGACAGACACTGCGTGCGATTGGTCAGACATAGCGCTATGAGGTAGGGGATTGTCCACGTACTCAGCATAAGCCTTCATATCATCTTGCGAATCTTCTTGCCTACGTGCTTGGCATGACACAGCATTGTTGACAGCCAGACATACCACTAGAGTGACGAAGAAGACTGGGACGAACTTCATCTTGACGAATAGGATTAGGAGGAGAAAGACTTGTGCAATAAAATACTCGCTACGATTGAATACGGAAATCTCAGGTCGTCGTGGGTTCGGAACCGCTGTTGGGCGCCAAATGTTATGTCCCGAAACGTTGGGCGCCAAATGTTATGTCCCGGTTTCGCTCAGTCAGCAGAGCACGAGGGTACAGTAATGGATAATGGTTATCATACAGAATTGCACACTTATTCAGAGAGAGAGAGAAAGAGTTCTCAGGTAATACACTGTAGTCTAGCATGAAACTAATCCCGTACTAGTCCGTAGGAAACTAGAAAGGCAGCAGCTTTTATAGGGTGAGTAAGTAAGTTAGCCTATGGTCAGGGGATACGTAGAGCAGAGAGAAGTAAGAAGAAAGGTCAAACTACAAGGTACATGATTGTGTGGGCAGAAGAATGGGAAAGGTCGGGACATGGCACCTGTGCAAGAGGAATACGTTGTAGAGGAAGAACTGAATAGAAGGGTGTACAATACATCGTATACATGTAGGCGTGCAATAATACCAGGAGGACAACTGTTGAAAGGGGCATTAGGATGTATGGACAGCTGTTAGTGTAGATAACTAAAAGTGCGGCTGAAAGTGAAATGCATCAAAAGGTCTCCAGTGTGCTATCTAAGGTCAACCTCGAAAGTGAGTGGGAACAATACATGAATACAGCGCATAGTATAGTATTAGTAGTGCATGTAAAAGAGGATAGAAGGTGAGGCTGGTGTAACAAGTCAAGTACATGTGCATGTCATAATAATGTATGTATTCCTATCTAACAGTAGCAACAATCATTGGAAACTTAGAGAGGGATACTACCGTACTGGCAATATATGTTGCCGCAGTGAGGCCATGAAGCGTTACATTGGCACATGTTTGCCGCACGCAGGGCGTTACATGCAAAGTCGCACAGGAGCCGTTACACAGGTTTCTATATTGCCGCAGTCCTTTTTTTTGCTATTGCCGCATCACTTTTTTGCTATTGCCGCATCATTTTTTTGCTTTTGCCGCATCATTTTTTTTTCATCCACATTGAATGCACAGAAATTCAGTTGCTATCCAACTGTTACAAACCCGACGGCAAAGGGCGACAACGATATCAATAGAAGACTGTATATTTTAACTATCAGAGTGATCTGTTCACAAAAAGATCATCAAAAGGAAAGTGACATAGGGGAAGAGCGCTTCCTCCAAAAACTACTTTTCACCACGCGGTACACGTGCTTTCACAGTTTCCAGCCTTTTTTTGCAGTGCAAACTGCAATGAAAAGATCGCCGCACCCCGCCGGACGCGCGTTACGAACTCAACGAAAATTTGTCGCACTAGCCTGGTCGCGCGTTACGCCGCCCCCCCTGCGTTACGCGTTACGCAGCAACATATATTGCCAGTACGGTAACTATTACTACTCCTGACTCACATAGAGTTTGAAACTCGCATATACACAGTCAGGAAGTGCAACAACTAGGCACAACACTGACAGAGTACTGGGACGTTGGACGACCTGACACGTAGCTTCAGCACATCTCCGTAGCGCTAACCAACAGCCTTCCAACTCGGAAGGTTCAAGGTTAAGAAGAGACCAAAGAGGAGAAGGTAAGCGCAACGAAAACGAGCACAAGCTACAGCCCCACGGGAACAAAGAATGTCGATTGTTACTGGACGATGACCCCCTAAGTGGTCAAATATTCCTGCAGGCTTATAATTAAATTGGACTCCTTTGTTCACATGCCTTGGCTAGTCGTGATAAACCTAAAAAAATCATAGGTTGAGAGAATGGAAAATTCTGAAACTGACTGACATCACCAGCACTCGAACCAGGGACCTTCGCTTGAGGTCAGCGATGCTCAGTAAGATACTACCAAGAGTACATAGCCCACTCTTGTTACTACTAACCAGGAGTCATAAAATACCGACTCCCTGTTACTAACCACTTACATTGTAGCTATGGTGTACTTGCTGTTTTAATACACAATTTAAAAAATGTATAATAATAAAACTCAAAGGCACACAATGAAAACATTGGGCAAATTCCGTTGTGACTCAGAGTTTCATGGCTGAACCAATCATCAGACAACAACGGAATTTGCCCAAGGTTTTCATTGTGTGCCTTTGTGTACGCCGCTCTGCCTGAATCAGGTATTGAGCACTTTCGCAGAACCTTAAGCATACTGCCTCTGTGCAATAATAAAACTCATAAAAGACGTTGGCTTCACCTCGAGTCTGTACGAGTACGACTCGTACACCTGCTGCGTTGCACAGCAAACCGACATCAATGAGGTCACTACAGCGTAGCGTAGACAACAGTAAGTTCACGCCACTGTTGCCATGGTAACTATTCACTGGAAACTATTGCACTTCAATAGCAGTACAAATAATCTAAAGTATTCACTTCAAAACTAACAAAAACAAAGGAAAAGACAAAGAGCCATGGCTGCCTGTATGTACCGGGTACTGGGTACCGAGTATAGGATACTACCAAGAGAACATTGTATCTGAAAACCAGTGACAGTGGTGACATGATGCCTCCATGGCCTGGTGTCAGAGAAAGGAGAAAAAGAAGAGAACGAACCAGTACAGCAATGTAACAGTGCATGTACAGCAATGTACCAGTGCGGCAATGTACCAGTACAGCAATGTACCAGTACAGCAATGTATTGCTGTACCGGTACAGCAATGTACCAGTTCAGCAATGTACCAGTACAGCAATGTACCAGTACAGCAATGTGCCAGTACAGCAATGCGCCAGTACAGCAATGTGCCGTGGCACAACCCAGCGGACAGGGGGAGGATCAGGGTGATGCCATTGTATCCTAAACAAAATTGGCCAATAAACGAGAGAAGCAGCGGGAAAGACGAGGAAAAGATCCGAGCAGACTGCAGGCCTGAGTGCTGCAATTCTGTTCGAATGCGCCAAGTAAAGTCAAGCAAACTTAGAAAAGTCACATACATTCACACGCTGCACCTGCTCCTGCTCCCAACCGGGATGCAGTGTGAGCAGACTAGCACTAGCAGTGGCTAGCAGTGACTAGTAGCAGACATCTAGTAATGTGTCTCCATTCATACTACACAGGGTGTAGACTATGACAGAGACCTTCACAGGAGCGGGCAACCAATCAACGGCGGGACATGGAGCAGGCGTGCAGGATACTCGAAAGGGGGACAAAGCCTTGCCCGGCGTAATTGTATTGTATACTTCTTGGAAACGGATGAATTATTATAATTGTACGGTGTATGCGTGACCAAGACTGACTCAACACATTTTTTATAAATATTGCATGATTTAAAAAGAAAAAAAAGGAAGAAAAGATGAAGCTCACATCGTTCACAACTTCAACGGCAACAGAAGCAGCAGCAATGGCGGCAGTCACCATTGAAACCAAAGGCAGCAGGAGCAGCAGCAGCAGCAACAGCAGCAGCAGTACTAGCGTGGATACCGGTAGTAGTGGGGGGGGGGGGGGGGGGGCAAGCGCTGAAAGCTCAGCATTGAGCTGGTGTTCACCATCACCTGGCCCAGTGGTGCTGCTGCTGGTCCTGCTGCTAGGCGGTGCAACGTCACCACTCGGCAGATGGTGAGCTATTGCACGGCGGATATACACACACACACACACACACACACACACACACACACACACACACACACACCCACGCACACACACACACGCACACACACACAGCCATGGTGGTGGTGGTGGCGGTGGCGGTGAAGCACTTGCACAAGACCACAACAAACACCAACATAGCATAGCCACTAAGCTAGCAGGCAATGTGGCGCTGGGCGAAACGCAGGCGATGCAGCAAGGTTGTAACAGCAGTAGCGTTAGTGGTGATATGCTGCCGATAATGGTGGTAGTGGTGGCAAGCGTGCACATACACACATACACACGCACACACGCACACAGACGGGAATCATCATACAGCTGCTTGCACTACGCCAGCTCATCTTCTGATAGGTCCAGTTGATGGTCACCACGACCAACCTGGAAAACGCACAGATAAAGCAATAAAACACACACACACACACACACACACACACACACACACACGCACACACACACACACACACACACACACACACACACACACACACACACACCTGTCCTGTCACACACACACACACACACACACACACACACACACACACACACACACACACACACACACACACACACGTGTACACACGATTTAGGCACTTTAATCAATAATTGTTATCGTTAGAGTAAAATTAACGACGATGAAGACAATGACGACGACGACAACAAGACTAACAAAATGTAAACAACAACACCACCAGCACCACCAACAACCATCATGAAAATAAAGATTTGAAATACCATCACCATCACAACCACCGCCACTAGCATCAGCAGCAGCAGCAGCAGCACCGTAAAGGCCAGCGGTAGCAGCAAAAACAACAACAACAACAACAACAACAACAACAACAACAACAACAACAACAACAACAACAACAACAACAACAACAACATTAACAACAACAACAACAATACCTCTTACTGGCCACTGGCGATCGTGAGAATAAAGATTTGAATAACAACAACAACAACGACGATGATGATGATGCAACGACTACAACAACAACCTCTGTTATTGTCCAATGGCCATTGTGAAAACAAACATTATAATAGTCACAACTACGGGTTGCATTGCAGGCACGACTCATTTTCAGAATTTTAAAATTACAGCTGACTCCTGATATAATGCACACCTTTGCACAGGAGACTTAGTTCTTTATAGCCAAAGTTTGTTATAACAGAGATGCAGTCACTAGTCTGTACAAGCAGCAGGTCATGAATCGGATTGACTGATATGTGACTAATGCCAGTATGAGTACACTTGATTTACATGCGCCACTACAACTTACAAGATTCGGTTTGTTGTCAACGAAAACGGCGGGCTATAAAGGGTCAATTTTGTATGGGCTCAAACAGCGACATGGACAAGGGTTCGCTATGTCACGAAATTCGCTATGTGAGAGTTCGTTATAAGTGGAGTCGAGTGACTGTTGTTGTTGTTGTTGTTGTTCTTTTTATTCGAATTCGCAATACCAAACGGGCAATAAGCCCAATTACATGGTAGCGAATAAAGCGACTGTGACCCAGAGTCACACTCAAATGATGCTAATTTCTTTTGCACCCTTGTTGAAATGTGTTTTGGTCCACTGAACAACATTTCTTGAGCACAGTAACCCCTTAGAATATGTGAATAGAAAAATCACAAAGTTTTGGTTTGCCGAGGAAGTACAAGATGTCAGGTGGGCAGTACACAATGCAGTTTGTGTAAAGTCAAGCGGATTACATAGCGAAAATGGCGTAATTCCAGAACCCATTATTTTGGCAGAAGTTTATGTGGAGCTGCACACTCTTGAAAGTTATGCACCCATTGAGTTACGAAATCACCGAGAGTTTAGAAGTGCCAGAGAGCATGCAACACCGTATGGGTTTGCTCTGGGGATCGGCCAACGGTGAACTCCCTACTTGTATGCAGAAGTGCGCAGCCTTGGCAGCTTATATCAAGTGTACAGGAAACTCAGAGTGTGCAGCTTGTGACTTGCTCTGCACGGGTGTCTGTCACGGCGAAATTCCGCGATTACATCATATTCGGTGCAGATTTGAGGCGGGCGTAGTGCGTACAACTGAGCTGCAGTTGTGCTGAAAGAAACCTGCTTGAATCCTGCTTGTACGCACTACATCACTAAAATGATGTAATCTTGGAAGTTCGCCGTGACAGCAACCCATCAGAGATGCACACTCTGGGTTTTGTGTACTGTTGATACATGCATGTATTCTTGGTAAGACTAGGAACAGAAAAGGACGAGAGAAGAGCAGCACAGCAAGATGACAGGACTCACCGATGGTATAGATTTCATTTGAATGGAAGGTGGCTTACTCCGACACAAGACATCGCAGCCGTCCTGAATCAGCAAAAGCGAAGCAAACGGACCAACAGGAAGGAGGACAAAGACCGCTCAGCAAAAAAGGTGCAGCATAAGGAATGGGCTGTGCCAATACAGTGTGTGTCTCCCGTCGCCAGTCTACTCCAGCATATATGTACATGCACGTTGTAATCCCCCCGGCATTAACCTTCCTTCCATATGCCCATTGCTGACGCGATGATAGCGAACACACTATGTTAGTCATAGCAACTTGTGTCGGGGTTACACCATTCAACAGCTTGCAAGGCTGATGAATTGACCGCCACTAATTTTAGCCTGGCCTGCAGCAGCATCAGCAGCAGCATCAGCAGCAGCAGCAACAGCAGCAGCAGCACCAGTAGCAGCAGCAGCAACAGCAGCAACAGCAGCAGCAGTAGCAGCAGCACCAGGAATAGCAGCAACAACAGCAGCAGCAGCAACAGCAGCAGCAGCAACAGCAGCAGCAGCAGCAACAGCAGCAGTAGCAACAGCAGCAGCTGCAGCAATAGCAGCAACAGCAGCAACAGCAGCAGCAGCAGCAGCAGCAATAGCAGCAGCAATAGCAGCACCAGCAGCAGCAGCAATAGCAGCAGCAGCAACAGCAGCAACAGCAGCAGTAGCAGCAGCAGCAGCAGCTGCAGCAGCAGAAGCAGTAGCAGCAGCAGTAGTAGCAGCAGCAACAGCAACAGCAGCAGCAACAGCAACAGCAGCGCTATGTTGACAATCTCTACCAGTCTACAGCTGTATTCGTACGAGAAGCAACCAGGACTAAAGCACAACATTAATTAATAAGGATCGCAGCAGCAGCAGCAGCAGCAGCAGGCAACCAATGCATAGATTTACTTACAGAAATGTGGTCTCCACACGTGATCCAGAACGAGTAGTTAGGAAACTGCTCATTGCCCTTAGCTCCGCGAACAAAGCGGTTGAAGATAAAACCGAGGATAACGTAGGCAACACCCACGCTCAGCAGCCTGGATACAGAGAGCAGAGCAGTGAGCAGAACAGAGAGCAGAACGAGTGCAGGTCACAGTCAAGTCTGTGAGAACCCAGCTACATACACGTATCATGTACACACACAAACACCCCCCCCCCCCCGCCCGCACACACAAACACCCCCCCCCCCCCCCCAACACACACACACAAACACCCCCCCCCCCCCCCCACCGCACATACAAACACCCCCCCCCCCCCCCCCCAACCTCACACACACAAACCCACACAGACACACCCAAAAGTAACAACTAAGAACTCCGGCACAACCCGCCTTAGGAAACACAACAGCAGAAGCAGCAGCAACTCCAGCAGCAGTTCCAATAACAACCGGAGCAACCACAACAGCACCACCAAAAACAGCCGCAATAGCGACAACAGTTGCAGCGCACAACACCAGCATCAGTACCACCACCAACAACAACAACTGCAACAGCAGCAGCAAAAAGCCGCAGCAGCAGCACTGTCAATGATAACAGCCACAGCAGCAGCAGCAACAGTAGCAGCAGCAAGAACAACAGAATCAGCACGACACTCATTGAGCTGCAGCACTGTACACTAATCGTGAAAAGAGCTGCAGCTTGCTATGAGCACACCTGCACGGCCATGGCCCAGGTGAAGAAAAACACAATTGTTTGAGATGCTGCTGCTGCTGCTGAGCACTGACTTTGTAACTTACACAATCAAGAAGATGCTGCCTGCTCCAAGGCCTGTGGGCTTGCAGACAATGAGTCGACCAGCGGCAGCCTTGTTACAGACATTCGAGGTGGCCCACTCGAACAGATAGAAGCAGTGCTGATTCTCTGTCGTGCTCGAGTCAGTAGCAAACTCTTCAACCACTTCGGGATATCCCTGCAAGCAGAAGATGGACACAGCTACGTGAACAGACGTAGAGAGTGAATCACGGTTACTGTACTGCAGCTGTGTAGGTAGAGCATTGGCCAGGGGAAATCCCCCCCCCCCCCCCCTCTGAATGAAATACTGGCAGCACTGCGTCCAAGTTCACAGCCTACAGACATTGTGCAAAGCTGCACAATGCAATCCGATCGTGTGAGTCCAGTACACACTGGGCGCTGTACAGCCCTAGATCTGTGA
>NC_088651.1:8970914-9063414 GCF_964019385.1 Sycon ciliatum | reverse complement strand
CTGTTGAATGTTTGCGAGTCGTTCCACAGTCGTTCTACACAGTCGAGTCAGTCCTTGCACTGAACTTTACATGGCGTGAGTTTGCGTTGTTCAAAGTTTGCGATTCGAGGCCTCTCGCAAAATTCGCAAACATTTTTACGTCGCAATAGTTACCCTTTTTACAGTACATAACCCCCCAGAGTGTGCAACACCTGATCCAGCTCTGCATAGGGTCATCAAGAGAACATACCACCCCAGAGTGTGCAACACCTGATCCAGCTCTGCACAGGGTCTTGGTCGAGCGGAATCGGATCTTTGCGTCATAATACCGTACACATCTGAGGGGAACCCGGGGAGTCGCGGGTACTCTCGGATCAAAAACAATGGTGCCCTGCCTCGAGACCGGCCTTGCGCTGGTGTGGAGTGTACGCATGACATCAGAAGATCCGATTCCGCTCGACCAAGACCCTATGCTGAGCTGGATCAGCGTTGCACCCTCTGGGGGGTTATGTACTCTTGGTATAACCTGTCAAGGCGAGCACTCTGATAAGGCGACCACCTGTCCCAGAAGACCACTGCAACCAGGACCAAGGGATGCTATTTCCAGTCAAATGACCCAGGATACGGAGACCGCCTGGTAGCAGAGACCACATGTTGAAGGTCCCCTGAGCGGTCGGTCGTCTTAGACAGCTCTCACTATATTTCTTACCTCTGCTTACAAGATGTGTGTCGTTAAGTCGGCCAACAGACACCGTTCTCTTGGCGTCCTGCTGCAGCTCTGTCTGCGTCACTACTATGCGAGAGTCCGGCACAACGTTGTTGCAGATACCCAGCTCATACTCGTACTCGTTGTCGCTGTCCTTGAATGTGTAGCTGAGCAGTGTTGACGCACACGCGTGGACACACACACAAGCGCGCGCACACGCACAAGCGCACACATGCACAAGCGAGCACACATGCACAAACACACACACGCACACCTCTCTCTCTTTAGACCATGAGCACGCCCATCACAGACGGCAATGCAAAACAAAACAATCAGTGCAGGAGTAGCAGCATAGGGCGGAGGGGCAGCTTAAAGGGATTGCTAGGTGTAGGTCCCTATACGCCCCACTCCCTACATGCACAGCTCCATCAATGAACTCTGTATCAGCAAGATTACAACTAGTACAGTAAAGTACCGCCAGAGCGGCCCGTCTTGCCAGAGCGCCCCACCTTGATTTTACAGCCAGGGAAAGGAAAACCGTATGGCAGAGTGCAACGCAGTTTGTACGGCGTGAGAACCTTAGTGTACTAAGGTCACACTTAGCAGGTTTTTGTATGGAGCTCGTGTTCGCTCGAAGGTACGGATTGTCTGCAGAACGTGCAATATGTGTACAAAGTTAGCGTCGTATGACCTACAGACAGGAGTCCACCTCCACAAAACGACCTCGAAAAAACGAGATGGTGGGGCGCTCTCGCGGTACTTTACGATACTACCGTACAAGCCCGTAAATACGTCTACCCAGTATAACGCCCACTACCCGTGTACGCGCCCAGTTGCCGCGTGGCAACACTCTTGTCCCATTCTCTAGCCCACCTCCGTGTAAACGCCCATGGGCAAAATCACCGGCCCAGTAGACAGCGCGGTTCATGCTCTGCTGCACGTTCATGTACGGTACTCGCAATTGTTAGATTGACAGCATGAAACAAGGTGGAGGACAATGTGTTCGGAAACAGTGACCTTTCTACAGCCTTCCGCGGTTGGCAGAGCCCCGGTCCCTGCGGACCATTTGAACCATATGGGTATCGCACCCGGTTCTGACCCTCATTATGCTAGGGGGTTAGGAGACTACTCCTGATGTCGTCTTGTTTTCTTCGCTCTTTTCTTTTACTTGTATAAAGACTTATTTTTCTTTTTTCTTCCAACTTCTGCCCATGGCGTCCTTCTCTCAGCTCGTCAACTGTCAACAGTTTTTTTGTCATCACCATGACACTGTCGCGAGAAGGTGCTCTCTGTAGACGGGGTTGGTGAACCGGGTGCGATACCCATATGGTTCAAATGGTCCGCAGGGACCGGGGTTCTGCCAACCGCGGAAGGTTGTAGTAAGGTCACTGTTTCCGAACACAGTGTCCTCCACCTTGTTTCATGCTGTCAATCTAACAATTGCGTGAACTATAACAAGGTTTATCTAATACTGGTTTTTAACCAGTGTTAGATTATATCATGTACGGTACTATAGTACATGTAGAACTTAGTGTACACTACACTGTGTTTACCGTATTAGCAAGTACAGTACATAACCCCACCCCAGAGTGTGCAACACCTGATCCAGCTCTGCATAGGGTCATCAAGAGTACATAACCCCACCCCCCAGAGTGTGCAACACCTGATCCAGCTCTGCATAGGGTCATCAAGAGTACATAACCCCCCAGAGTGTGCAACACCTGATCCAGCTCTGCATAGGGTCATCAAGAGTACATAACCCCACCCCAGAGTGTGCAACGCCTGATCCAGCTCTGCATAGGGTCATCAAGAGTACATAACCCCCAGAGTGTGCAACACCTGATCCAGCTCTGCATAGGGTCATCAAGAGTACATAACCCCACCCCACCCCAGAGTGTGCAACACCTGATCCAGCTCTGCATAGGGTCATCAAGAGTACATAACCCCACCCCAGAGTGTGCAACGCCTGATCCAGCTCTGCATAGGGTCATCAAGAGTACATAACCCCACCCCAGAGTGTGCAACACCTGATCCAGCTCTGCATAGGGTCATCAAGAGTACATAACCCCCAGAGTGTGCAACACCTGATCCAGCTCTGCATAGGGTCATCAAGAGTACATAACCCCACCCCACCCCAGAGTGTGCAACACCTGATCCAGCTCTGCATAGGGTCATCAAGAGTACATAACCCCACCCCAGAGTGTGCAACGCCTGATCCAGCTCTGCATAGGGTCATCAAGAGTACATAACCCCCACCCCAGAGTGTGCAACACCTGATCCAGCTCTGCATAGGGTCATCAAGAGTACATAACCCCACCCCAGAGTGTGCAACACCTGATCCAGCTCTGCATAGGGTCATCAAGAGTACATAACTCCCCCAGAGTGTGCAACACCTGATCCAGCTCTGCATAGGGTCATCAAGAGTACATAACCCCACCCCAGAGTGTGCAACACCTGATCCAGCTCTGCATAGGGTCATCAAGAGTACATAACCCCACCCCAGAGTGTGCAACACCTGATCCAGCTCTGCATAGGGTCATCAAGAGTACATAACTCCCCCAGAGTGTGCAACACCTGATCCAGCTCTGCATAGGGTCATCAAGAGTACATAACCCCTCCCCAGAGTGTGCAACGCCTGATCCAGCTCTGCATAGGGTCATCAAGAGTACATAACCCCCCCCCCCCCCCCCCAGAGTGTGCAACGCCTGATCCAGCTCTGCATAGGGTCATCAAGAGTACATAACCCCACCCCAGAGTGTGCAACGCCTGATCCAGCTCTGCATAGGGTCATCAAGAGTACATAACCTCCCAGAGTGTGCAACACCTGATCCAGCTCTGCATAGGGTCATCAAGAGTACATAACCCCACCCCAGAGTGTGCAACGCCTGATCCAGCTCCGCATAGGGTCTTGATCGAGCGGAATTGGATCTTTGCGTCATAATACCGTACACATCTGAGGGGTCGCGGGGACTCTCGGATCAAAAATAACGGTGCCCTGCTTCGAGACCGGCCTTTCGCTGGTGTGGAGTGTACGCAGGACATTAGAAGATCCAACTACGCTCGACCAAGACCCTATGCAGAGCTGGACCCGGTGTTGCACACTCTGGGGGGGGGGGGGGGGTATGTACTCTTGCTTATACGTGCATGTACCTGTAAGGCTGTTGTTAGTTTGACAGCATGAAACAAGGTGGAGGACACGGTGTTGGGAAACAGTGACCTTACTACAACCATCCACTGTTGTACCTGTACTAGTACGACATGATGTGAAAATTTGTTTGATTTCACTTATCCCATATTAGCGCCCAGGCCCAAATTGACGCCCGTGTTCTTGACCTTCACTAACGTTTCCGCCCAGGGTCTTATCACTGGCTTTACGGTTGTTCATGTATGTACATGCAGTCATGCACATGGATTTGAAATCCTCCAACTACTGCTGATACTGCTAGTACATGACATTGTACTTGTTGGATAGAAGTCTTGAAGAGGAGGCCAATGAAATCAGGGAAAAGAGGACTTATTTTATTTATTTTATTCCAAGCAATACATGGCTGGGGTAGCCAATGACCACTTTGTGTGGCGACTGCAGGGTTTTTATAGCCAACCACGGCTTCACATCGCTCCACCTCACCAAGTGATGAAGACTTACACGGTTGGCGACACAAAATCTGCGATCTTCGTGCCTTCCAGTTTCTTTTTGCAGTCTGCATCGACTGTTGATTCGAACAAGGTACTCGGCTCAGCAGATGCGACTAATCCCAGAGCGGCCCAAGCACAAGACAAAGTGAAAAGCGCTGATGGCCACATCCTGAGGCAGTACTCTCACTGTTTCTCCTAGAAAGCCGAGAGTACGACGCTCACCAAGCTCACAATTATAATGCTCCGAGGGCAGAAGTAGTTCAGTCTTCAACAGTAGATTAGGCCTCGTTTACACGACAACGATTGAAAAACAAAAACGTTTTCAAAAGAATACGCTTCCACAGATTTTAACAAGCTCACTTTTTTCCGGCCTCTCCGATCCGATGCATATGCAACGGCGATGTTCTCGATTTTCAACTAACGCGTGACGTCGCTGTTGTGCGTGACGCGTGTCACATGATCCGATTCCAATCGATGATGTCATGGATAGCGGAGGCCTAGCGGTAGGCTTTTCCGGATTATGCGTTTTTTTGTGGTCTAAAATGGAAATGGAAAGTGTTTTGAAAAACCTCTATAAATCAAATTTTTTTCTAAAGAAAATGCAAAAAATTACCCAAAAAGCACAAAAAATGCCACCGTTGCCATGGTAACAAAATGGCGGCAGCTAGTCGCGTGACATTTGGCACCATGGTGATCATTCATGGTGATGTACCTATCGCTTGCAGGGAGTCGTAAAATACCGGTATTTTACGACTTTGCACTGGTCAATGCCGCAGTCACAGCCCTGAGAGGTCATCGGCACAAAGCGTCAAGAATCAACGGCTGCCCTTCGATCACGTTCAGGGCTCACAGCAACCATGCCAAAACCTCGATTACGTGGGAGGACATCTTGGATATGATCACCATAGAAACGAACTCGCGTGACCGCTAAGCGCAGGCGTAGAACGCAGTCGCGCAAGGAGATTTTGACTTGCTTGGGAGTTGCTGTGACAAGGACTGAGTCGTGAATGGTGAAGGAGATGGCCGGAGACTGTCTCACTATCTCTATTTCGTTTCGGTAGTTCTTGTTTCCTTCCAAGTGGATTATTTCGCGAGCAGTGTTGGCCTTGTCGGCCGAAGGCTTCATTCAGACTGTCCGCACACGGAGTCCTGCAAAAGGTAGCCCCGAGCAGAATCCTGCAGTCGTTGACGAAAGAGTTCAACATCTACAGCCGGGCAGCTACGCCGCTGATGCACAGGAGCGGGTGACGGGAGAGGGAAAGGACTAGCATTCCTTGACGGCATGGAGCAATGACTCACGTCGTGTTCTAGTTTTAGTTTCTCCGCCGTGAAGTCCCGTTGTGTAAACGTAAATATACGGCTGGTCTGCGAAGAGCCGTGTATATAGCGCAGTGGTGACGATGTGGAGTTGTGAATTATTTTATTCGCCACTCCGTTTCGTTGCAAGAGAACAAGTCCAATGGCTTCGCCGTTGTGCTGGCCATGTATTTCTTCTGTCTGCCATAACCATGATAACTCCTGGAGGACACAGCGATGAAGCGCCAGGCGAGTAGCAAAAACATTTCGAAAAATTGCTTTGCTGCTAGTGTTATTTCCGCATTCACAACAAGTGCAGCGCGCGCGGTTCTTCCTCGCGGCTGCACTGCAGATAGGGTAGCCTTTGAAATGTTCGTTTGTACCCGTCTCTGGCCCAATTTTGATGGCCAATAGCTTAAAATTTTCAGTAGGAAAATTAGAAGAACTTCTCCGAGAGACTTTTCAATTTTAGTACAATAATCCAAATCAGAATTACGCCTGCACCAACTGATACTTTGGCTCCATATGTACGCCAAACCGTATCGATTAAAACAAAAAAACTCTCGGACAAATCCTTACAATGGGTATTGAGAGAATGTTCCTAGAGTTTCAGAGGCCTAGGCAAAAGCATTGGTACAAATGAACATTTTGAATGCACCCCACTTTCAAGTTTTCAGAGATATCTGCCTGATCGCATGTACACGATTCTGGCATGCTGGCTGGCTCGTGTGACAGCGGCCTGTCCAAAATGGCGCCCACGCTTTTGTGTGATGCTGTGAGCCCTGACGTTAGCAGTGGCAGAATGCAGCATGTAATGGTCAATCCTTGACTTAATTTGGTAATCGTTTTAGTACCTCGAACCCCGTGCTGAGTTTGATACGGTTTCTGGTATCTTGGCCGTAGACTACTACCAAGAGTACATTTTATCTACTCTTGCTACTACGCATACTGCTTCTCGCGGTTTCTTTGGATTTTACTGATTGATTACTAGTATACTGTATTTATTTATCATGACAAGCACTGTTAGTAGATAAGTACGTGAATACAATCATACTCGATGCCATGCAATGTATTTTACGACTCCCTGGCCCAAAGTGGGTCAAAATGGACAAAATGCATTTTGACCCCCAAAATGCAAAAATATGCAAACACATAATCCGGAAAGGCCTACCTAGCGGCGCCTAGGCTAGACTAGGCTAGCGCGCCTAGATAGCCCATTGCATTCTATGGTTGATGGGTGGTAAAGACACACCTGGCAATATGGCGGTAAACACACGCCTGCCCACACACGCTCTCTAGGCTGCAAAGTTCTGGCACAGAGCTCTCCTTCTCACCACCACCACCATCAGTTCGCGCCTAGCGCCTGGTCGATGCATGGCTGGCGGTATCCGGCATAGCAGGCTGGTAGAGATCTACATCAAGTAGCGCATGGCACATAGATGATGACACAGCAACGACATAGCTCGATTGCGACGTACATGTACGTTTCGTCCCCGCTGGACTCATCAGGCAATCTTCTTCTTGGATGTCTTCATACGGAGCTTGACTCGGGAGAATGAAGTCGAAGACACCACTGCAGCTGTACTTATGGTTGATAAATATGGTGAAGACACACCTGGCAATATGGCGGTAAACACACGCCTGCCCACACAGCTCTGTGCCAGAACTTTGCAGCCTAGAGAGCGTGTGTGGGCAGGCGTGTGTTTACCGCCATATTGCCAGGTGTGTCTTCACCATATTTATCAACCATAAGTACAGCTGCAGTGGTGTCTTCGACTTCATTCTCCCGAGTCAAATTGCATTCTATGTTTAAAAAATAAAAGTAGCAAGGGCTGCCTGCGAGACGCATGAAGAAGGGCCAGAACGTGGGTTTTGTTGGCCAGGTTGGAGACCGAACGGGAGAGGATTAAATTCAAGAATTCGACAGATTGACTGATGGCGTCTAGCAGGATATCATCAGCAAACAGTTGTGAGTGGGCTGGAGCTGTGATCTGTTTTATTTCCATTGTGTAGATGGAGAACAAAAGAGGACCCAGCACACTTCCCTGAGGAAGGTCCGAACACCACACTCACAGGGAGAGAGGGCGGGCGACTGGCCATTGCTCAGGACGACTCGCTGACGGCGGTCAGTTAGGTAGCTCATGAACCAACTGAGCGCCGTTGACGGGTAATGCCAAGCTGAAATAGATCTGTAACCAAAATGTCATGGCCTTGGACTCTCACGTGCACGTACCGACACTGGAAGGCTGGACTCAGCAGTCTGGATGAATCATGGAGTCGACCAGTACGCAGTAGATCTAGACTACAGGTCAGTTGCCACAAAACGCCAGAAGGCCCAGATCGAGAGCCTCAGACGATAATAATTATTATAATAATTATTATCACATGGCACGTGATTGTTGCCCGTACTCCAGCGAATCAGCACCTTTCGCGCCGCGGGCAATAATATGCGATATTGCCCGCAAAAAATAGTTTATTTGCCCGCAAAAAAATAGTTTATTCCAGTGATCGCGTGACTACGACGACTCTGTAGACTGTACGACTCTACGACGAGTCGCAGTGTAGCATTGAGACGAAGATGGAATTCTTTTTGGAGATGGACATCCCGGCAATAGACATGGCCTCGGACGTCTGCCGTGTGGTGCTTGCAGGGATCATTTGTTCAGTGACTCATGTTGGCAGCCTGACCGTCGGTAAGCTTGTGGATAAGATTCAGTTCTGCTCGAAGTGGTACTGTAATCACAAACAATTATTTGAAATAACACAAATTCAACTCAGCGTCGTGCGTTTTCAAATCCTCGCAAAGTCACTGCCTGTGTGTGGTCTTCATGTGCCACGCAAAACTCTTACCAGGCTCATCTGTCCTCTGCCTTCACCTTTGCTTGAACAACAAACACAACAATTCAGGAATGTTTTGCAATGAAAAATACAGCTATCTGGAGCTGAAAAAAAGAAGAAAAATTGTCCTCAGAATTACACACCAGGGAGTCGTCAAATACTTGCACTTGTTGCAGTACTGTATTTGACAACTTCCTGATACACATGTAAACATGAAGAAACTCTTTGTGGTAGCACTCTTAATTTTTCAACTGAAATTATGATTCTGCTGTATTTTATTGTCGTTGCCATGTCTATTGCTATGACGATGCGGTGCCGGCACTTTTTTTCTGTCTCCGTCTTTCAGTACTGTATACTCTCTGATGGCCTGTAGCAGACTTTTTGTTAGGGTGTAGGAGAAATATCTTCATTTTTCCTGTTTTGATAATGATAGCACATCAATATACATTGTGGTCATAATGTGTTGGCATTTGGGCTAATTTCAACAGCAGGCCAATGGTCTGCTCTGTGGGCCATGTGATAAATTTGTTATCGCATGGTTGCTGCGGGCCTTATGGCATATTATTGCCCCGAGAGGTTAGCCCTCGGGCCTACGGCCCTCGGGCTAACCTCTCGGGGCAATAATATGCCATAAGGCCCTTGCAACCATGCGATAACATATACTTATTCAATGATTATTACTCGTCGAAAGACCAGGCTCGGTACGGAAAATCTTGACGGACCTGAGCGAGTCCTGCCTGCATGGTCCAGTCATCAAGGTCATTCAATCCCAAAAATATCGGCCCGAACACTGCGAAAGAAGATTAGGGGCCGTCCGTAAATATCGATGTTTTTTTAGAGACGATATTGGTGCGTCTGGGGGGGAGGGGGTTTGAGCCATGTGCGTCTTTTCGAGCATCAGAAAAATATCGATGTAAATATCTGAAGTTTCGCGGATCCCTGCACGCGGACGTCTAAATGGCTATACAAGAAATGTGAAACCAGCTTCCGTTCGCGGAGCTAAAACTCGCGACACAAGAACAAAATCAAAAATTGGAAGCTGTACGCCCATGGCGAATTTCAAGAGCAAAAGAATGAGCTATTGATTGTGGAAATCGGCCGAACGATGCCTGCAGGAGACCTTTTTCAAGACGTAGAGGCAGTGCGAACAAACACGGACGAACTCCACAAGAGTTTCCAGTCTTCACTGTCTGAACAAGGATTTGAAAAAATTCTTGGGTTCATATTATTGACAAAAAAAGGAACAAAAATGAGCATCCAAAAATATTGATTCCATGATCTAGATGTACATGTGCGTCTTCTGGGGGGAGGGGGGGGGGGGTCAAGGGAGAGAACTAGAAGCACCAATATCGTCTCTAAAAAAACATCGATATTTACGGACGGCCCCTTAGGGAAATGGTAGGGCTACATGTACCTCACAATGCATGGCAGTACTTGTCAAGTAGATTACAATAAGTATACGGTAATCGTATACCCGGGTCGATTACTAGATTTCCCCCTGCTCTGATTTGGCCGCCTGGTCAAAAGGCACTCGTTGTAATACATACGGTTTCAGCCAACAGCAAAATATTCAAGTAGGTTACTAGTACTCAGTACTAGCTGTTTCTTACTTTGCTGCGCAGCTTTCTGCCACACGCTCCTCTACTCGCGCTACAATGTTTTGTAGTCTAGTCTACAGTGTCTACACAGTGTTCGTACAGCCAGCCCTAGGCCTGACGGCCTGAGTCACCTGCATGGGTACCGCAGACTGAGCTGAACTGGTGATCGAGGAGTCGCGAGCTGGATAACAACAGCCGAGCAGTTGTGATGAAAATATAAGTAATACTTTAATAGTCGAGTCCTGGGCAGCAGCAGCAGCAGTAGCTAGCAGGGTGAACGTCAGCGCACTTCGTCGAAGCCTTGCTTGCTATCCAGTCGCATCCTTACAAATACAAGGACCTGACTTCAGAGTTCAGCGTCCTTCAGCCATAGCCACAGCAGTGCGGTTTCCACGCACTTAGCAGCAGCAGCAGCAGCAGCAGCAGGCGTTCATAAGACTAGGGACTGTGTTTTGCGGGGGTGGTTGGGACCGTGGTGACTGTAGCGGAGTTTGGACAGAGCGATATCAAGACAAGCCTACTGGTACTAGTAAAGGGCCGCTTGTCGCCTCGTAGGCAGGCCCGGGGCGAGAAGATATTGAACTCCAGGTGCGGGAACACCATTGCCGTACTACAGTCAGAGTTGTAACAATGTACGTTCTAGCTGGAGATCGTGTCCGCGTGGAAATGCTGGTCGCCGTGTCGCTAGTAGTGTTGACATTGCATGTTTGGGGCAGTGAAGGCCGCCTTGGACGGCTGCATTTCTCTGAAATGGAGAAGTTCAGCCGTAGCCAACTGCATAGAGCGGGCAGCAGTGCGAACCGCCGCAATACCGACTGGTCTGCAGGTGCGCGCCGGTTCCGTAAACTCGGCGCGGGGGCATCGCCAGCGGTGTGGAAGAAGAACGCTGCTGCGGCGGGCGACGTGATGCTTCTTGGTCTTCCCGTTGGCCAGGGTGACGCGACGCTCATCGTGTGCCCGGAGCACGACGGCAACGTGATTGTGTTTGACATGGGCAGCACGCAGCAGGCATGGATGCCCGGGAGGGTCCGCGACTACCTGCAGACGAGCACGCTGAACGGCGTGCGGCCGCTCATGGAGCGCGTCAGCACCATCATCGTCTCCCACCCACACACCGACCACTACAACTACATCCCTGACGTGTTCCCGCAGACGCCGGCCAGGGGCCGTGGCAGTCGCGCACGTGGCGGCGGCGGCAGGGACCACAACATGCCAGCGCGCTTCAATCGCCGTCGGCGCGCAGCCTACAAGGCGTTCGTGGCCGGCAGCA
This sequence comes from Sycon ciliatum, assembly GCF_964019385.1. Lineage (NCBI taxonomy): Eukaryota > Metazoa > Porifera > Calcarea > Leucosolenida > Sycettidae > Sycon > Sycon ciliatum. The sequence goes on along the minus strand of NC_088651.1, from coordinate 9,052,091 downwards.
TAGCCGATTACAAATACTCGGGAATGAGCGAGTGGCTGACAGTTGTGGGCGCGCAGACGTTCAACAACGGGAACAGCTGCTTCCTGGACTCGTGCCGCGCGGGGAATTCTTGGAGCGAGAAGCTGTGCGGCGCGTCGAGTCCCGTCAGCTTCAAGGTGATCGCGGCCAACATGGGCAGTGGGACAAACGTGAACGAGAAGAGCGTGGTGCTGAAGATCATACAGGGCACGCAGACGGCACTACTCGTCGGCGACTTTGAGGACGAGTCGCAAGCGGAGCTGGTGAACCGCGTCAACAACGAAGCACCGGGACTCCTGGTCTCCAATATCTACAAGGTCAGTGTCGTGCATACCGTGTATCAGGACCGCCGGAAGCAGTCTTTGATTGCCCGGGTCCGGCAGTAGCATGGACGTTTAGGGCATGTATGCTTTGTGTATGATATGGTGGGTACACTATATACATATACATGGGTACACTATATGTACATGACCGCCACAGTAGGAAACACGTGCTGGTGGGCAAAAAGTTTGGTCCGGACCGGTAATAACCTGACCAACCGGACCGGTTCCGGCAGCACTGCGTATCGTATAGGGGTGACACGATTACACTTTTCAACTATCGGTTAACCCACCCCTGTATCGATTCGATTATCGATTATGATATCGATTACTGCGTCCTAGAAATAATCAATTGCAGCGCCAGACCAGCACGAAGCATGCCGTGTTCACACATACATGTATATATGCAGATGAACCGTGTACTCTACACAGTGCAGTGCCACATCATGTGCTGGTGCAGACAGTCAGTTTTGTTTGTTTTATTCTTTATTTTTTTACTATTTACACAGCCCTACTATACTGGAAAACATGTGGATAACAAAAAGAAACGAGGAAAAGGACAAAGTACAGTAGTGTGCATGTGTACACGCACTGTCGATCTACAATTTGGCACCGGCGGATTCTGCTCGAAAAGGTGGCAGATTCTGCTCGAAAAGCAGTGAAATTGGCAGAACCATACAAACCTCATGGCGGGCAATTCCTCGAATTCTGCTCCATTTCTTCATCCACATACCAAACATGCATGAAACTTACAAGAAAAAGTACCGAATTCTGCCAATTTTTCTGCCGGCATTATCCGCCGGTGCCTATCTACAGTGTACGTAACATTATCGGATCCGACTACATACAGTCATAATTGTATGCATTGCATCTTGTACAGATTTTTTTAGAATCGCGTAATCGAAACAGACAGCATAATCCAAATCTCTTCGTTGTAATGATCGATAAGACAGATAACCGATACAATCGCTTCAGCCCTGATATCTTAGTCAGGCTCGATACAGACATGTATCGTGATGTCATGTACAAAAGCCCTCAACGCGCATACCGTATTTCCCTTCATGTAAGTCGCACCTTTTGTATGCTAGACCTCAAGAGCAAAGGTAACTTGTGCCCGCAATTTCCATGTTACAAATGTTTTCCTTGGCTCACCATCTGCGTTCTTTTAAAACAAAGAACGGGGTCCGACTTACAACCGAGTGTCACTACCTTCTTCCGTGAACGTATTGGAACGATATGGGTCACACGTGAAAGTGAGGGTGCGGCTTATAATCAGGGAAAGACGGTAACGTAATGCCATGTATTAAAACCACGCCTCTTCCTTCACAAGCAGGTGACCGCCGTGTATGGGATAGCTAGACCCCTACTGTAAGTCAACAAAATAATATTTATTTACAGTGTGTCCTTTTTATGAGTATTATCACATATTTATTTTCGGCCTGCTCATGCTCGGCCGAAAATGTGTTGCGGCCGAATTTTTGTTTTGCAAGGCTCACTGTGACGGTGTATACAGACGGCAACAGTACAGGCTGAAAACGTGATGCGGCTGAAATGGGGTTTTAGCCCTGGGAGGCCGAAATTTGAATGGACCGCTCGGAAAATGTGTGGACTTAAAAGTATCCGCAACCAGGCTTGTATTCAAACCGATTAATCCTATGTGTGACGATACAAGGTACTTGGCATACTATCGAGGGTTATGTCATAATCCTCGATAGTATGCCAAGTGCCTACATGCACTAAAACATTAAAACCTGTCAGCACCTGCAGAAGGCAACCACCTGTCCAAAAGAAGACCACCGTGTGTGCAACCAGGACCAATGGATGCTATTTCCAGTCAAAAGACCACCTGGTAGCAGAGACCACTTTCAGTGAAGGTCCCTTGAGTGTTCGTCTTAGACAGGTTCAACGTCACTCTAAGTTACTGTACAGCAGGCTGTTCCGCGTTATGAGACGGGCATTATACCAGAGAGTACGCCAGGGTACTAGCCAAAGGGGGGGGGGGGGGGCGGCGTAGTGCACCCCTACTCTGTTTGCGCCCCCCCCCCCCCCCCCTGTGAAAAAGTGCCCCCCCCCACTCATTTGTTGATTTTTGTGTATTTTCATGCCATTCGATGAAAATGCAGCCAATAGTCACCACTGGAGGGTTCATTAAGGCACTTTTTTCTGGGGTGAAGTCGGGGGCTCGCCCTGTACGTTGCATTTTGCATGGCAAGACGATTTTGAGAAATGGAAAAATGGGTCACGGGGTAACTGTTTCCCTTGCCCGCCCTCCTACTATTTTGACCTGGCTAGAACCCTGGCTAGAACCCTGGCTAGAACCCTGGTACTTCGAAGTATACAGTATACCAAAAATAATGGTTTGTGTGCTGGAAAAACAATCGCTCGTTGACCAAACCTTTGGGCATGGCCTATCCACAGGGTGAACCATGAAAACGTATCATTCCCTGTGGCAGTGACTTGGTTACAAGGCTAAGACTAGTGTAATACAAACTAGCTGTCCGCTGCCTCCAACTATCATGTAGTATAGTTGGGTGCAATGCATGAGTTTAATACTGTGCGATCATCAGACAACCGTTAGTACAGTGAAACCTGTCTAAGACGACCGCTCAAGGGATCTTCAGAACGTGGTCTCTATTACCAGGTGCCGGGTCTCCTTATCCAGGGTCTTTTGCCTGACTGGAAATAGTATCCCTTGGTCCTGGTTGCAGTGGTCTTCTGGGACAGGTGGTCGCCTTATGCGGGTGGTCGCCTTATGCGGGTGGTCGCCTTATGCGGGTGGTCGTCTTTACAGGTTTTACTGTACCATCCATTGAACGGAGAAGATTGGCCTACACTGATGGCCCAGCGGCAAGAGTACAAAGCCCAAGGGTGTGCAATTCCAGCTGTGGGGTTTGCAACGGCAGAACGTCACATCACGTGACAACGTGACCTGTACACATTATTGATGATGATTATTCCCACCCTGTGCATGTCAGATACAGAGCTGTATGCAACCCTGCTCTGGGTTCAACTCTCTAAGCTGTGTGGTCACGTTGCCGCTGTTTTCCAGCGTAACCCGTGGCTAGTCAACCATGTCACGTGTTGTGAAGTTCTGCCGTCGCAGCACTGGATAGACGTTGTGCATGCAGTTGCACACTCTTGGGCGTTATGTACTCTTGGTATAGCGGGTAGTCCACTTCAACTGCAGTTGAATTTCCAGCCAAAAAAAAAAAAAAAGACGTGTTCACACATTAGGAGAAGGAGGCTGAAGCCATCAAACATGCCGGCTGAAAAGAGATACGCAGCAGAGTCCTCACTGTTCATTTCCAAGCTGTGACTTTCCGGAAGACGATCGCTGGACTATACTGTAAAAGCCACATATATACCGGAGTGCTAACTCTAACGCGTTAACGAGGAGAAATCTGTCGTTAAAATAGAAATCGTTATACAGAAATCGATACATATACTGTCCTATTGAGCGTTGAGAATGAGTGAGAAGCGCTACCTTTGGTACACGTAAACTAGTCAATTTTGGGAAATCGTTATATATGCGCCTCGTTAGAATAATGGCTTTTACAGTACTCGTGGATGAACACAAGCAAGAGTACATAACCCCCAAAGAGTATGCAACTCTCGCATACAGCGCTGCCTTAGCAGTTGACGTCATGTTTACCATGCATAGGTTGCACAGAATCAGATGGGATTCGTCCACAACAGCTCCACGATATGTACTAGTATGAAAAAACGTGTACCATGCACATTGCATAATAAAAATGGCGTCGACTTGACAATCTGTTGTGCCCATGGTGAAGGTGTGTACTCATGGGGGTTATGTACTCTTGATAGCATTGAATACCTGCCAATGCAGCGTACAGGAGGCTTGGTTAAGAATGGCCGTCGGCACAATATCGTTCCTCTTCATTAGCAATGTGGCTTTTTGGTCAGAAAGATACACAACCTCAGAGGGAACTCCACCATTCCACAAAGTACAGAGATACTTGAAGTAGAAAGGAAGACGTGATATTTATTTATTTATTTTATTCCAAGCAATACATGGCTGGGGTAGCCAATGACCACTTTGCGTGGCGATTGCAGGGTTTTTATAGCCAACCACGGCTAACAAGGAAAAGAGTAAGAAGGCAAAAAGAAAAGGAAAAGAAGAAAGAAGCAAATATGTTTTTGGATGCGTAAGCAATGACATGCTCCGCGTCTGGGCGTGTTTTGTGCTTGTGACATCACATCATGCGGTGACCGGATTTCATGTCACATAACGTGACATGGGGCATTTGTATCAGGGGAAGTCCCTCGCCTGTGTACCACAGGAATAGGGCTTGAAATTGACAACGTCGAACACTGCCGGCCCAGTAGCAGTCTATAGTAAAGTTTGAATCCATTCTTCGGTAGTTGTATACAGGTCTACCGTCGTTAGTACGCCATCAGTTACAAGACAAACCTCATTAGTCGACAACAATCCGAAATCCCCTGACGAAATGCATTTTTAAAACAGTCGTCATGCAAGTTCGGCTAAGAGATAATTCGTTTGTAGACAAAATTCATAATAACGTCACCTTCAGCTGTCCCACAGGTTGAAAGTGATTACAAGACAAAGCAAATGACCATGCATGGACTACGAATAAATGTTTTAACCCCCCTGAATTATCTACTAGCGAGCGTAGGTCTGTAGTAGGTCCACTGAGCAGCAGGCAGATGTGATTGTTTTCTTTACCAGCAGCTACAAAGTGGTCCCTATCCAGTCAATCCCCCCTAGCAGTCGCCAGGGCTCCATATCCAGTCAATCCCCCCCCCCCCCAAAATACCAGTCCCCAGGGCTCCATATCCGTTCAATCCCTCTATACCAATCGACAATCCCCAGGGGTCCAGTTCAGTCAATCGAGTATGCAAAAGTGCTTTGCATCATGAATAATAGTAGACTCTACATCATGAACATGTAAAACCTGTCAAGGCGATCACTCTGATAAGACAACCACCTGCCCCAGAAGACCACTGGAACTAGGACCGAAGGATGTTATTTCCAGCCAAATGGCCCTAGGTAAGGCGACCACTCTGATAAAGGCGCCCACCTGTCCCAGAAGACCACTACAACCAGGACAAAGGGATCCTACTTCCAGTAAAATGACTATGGATAAGGAGGCCAGCTGTACACAGCGACCACGTTTGTAAGGAACCTTGAGGGGTCGTCTTAGACAGGTTTCCATGCACAATGTTGTTCATATTGTCCACAAACTCCAACACAGCCACTTACACACACGTGTATGAAACTTCACTCCTCGGCTCCAATAACGGTCTCTTTACCGCGAATCAAATCAATTTGTTTTCCACCAAATTGTCGGGCCCGGTCCAACACAAAACAATACGGCCCCTGAGACAAGTTCCGTTCTTGACCGAACCGGTCAAACCGGCCCGACTGGTTTAACGGTGGCGGTGGGGGCGTGGTGGGCGGGGGAGGGACCGCCCGGGCCCGCTGCTGAAGACGGGCTGCTGCCCGTCGCCAAGATCTAGCCACAAAGGCGGGAGTCCGGTGACGGCGGGCTTGCCGGAGGTTGCGGCGCATTCGATCGTGCGGCGCGCATCCTCCGGTGGCATCAACGGGCGCGGTTGATTGTGTGGTGGTGCTGGCTGGTGAGGGTGTGGTTGAAGTTGTGGTTGGCGTTGTGGTTGAAGTTGTTGTTGCCGGTACGGTTGAGGTGGTGGTGGAGAGGGGGGGGGGGTGTTGTATTTGTAGGGCGAGGGTCCTGTGCACCACGCAGAGCAAAAGCCAACAGAGAAAACGCAACACAAGACACCACAGCAGACACACCAATGCACACAGGTCAAACTCGACAGCGAGGACGAACACTCGGCTGGAGATTAATACTAAGGGAAAGTAGAGGGAGAGGTAACTCCACAGCAAGGAAGAACACTCAGCTGGAGATTAATACTAAAAGAAGTGACAGAGGGTATTTCAACAGCGAGGCTTGTGTCAAAGACTTAAAAAGTCTACTGCCTGAACTCTGCCGAAGAGGGTCGTAAAAAAAACTCGCAACGGCTAGCTGTGCGGACATCAGGGAGTATTGTACTACTCCCTGGCGGACATTGAGCACTTCATTATTATTAATTGTGTGTGTGTGTGTGTGTGTGTGTGTGTGTGTGTGTGTGTGTGTGTGTGTGTGTGTGTGTGTGTATGTACGTGTGTGTGCGTGTGTGCACGCAGGTGAGCCATCACGGCGCCAGTCGTCTGGCAAACTATCCGGCATTCCTGCAGGCCATCAGCGCCAACCACGCGTTCATCAGCAGTGCGTATGCGACTGTTAGCGCCTATGGCCACCCGAAGTGCGAGACACTGGACCGACTGCTTGCAGTGGGTACACTCCTAGCTACTCCGACGCACGAAGTCGACTGCACCGACGCCAACAGGAACCTGGTGAGGCGACAGCTGCAGAGCTCCATATTCAGCACCACGCCAACGGCCAATCAGATTTGCGTCGTCGAGTTCTCCATGCCGCCATCCGGTACCATATCACCACCTAGGCTGGTTTGCGAAGGCTTCCGTCTCAGTCAGTATCGCGACTTGCTGAGGCGCTCCATGAGTCCCAGACAACGTCACTTGGCCATGAAGGCTGTCAGGAAGTGGCGCAACAGGAAGCGGCCCCCACCAGGAGTCAGGCCTGGCAAGCCATTCAACAGATTGATTACTGGCTAGCTAAGCCGGGGTGGTCACTACTCGTACAGTCAGTGGTGCCGTGGTGCTGATAGTGAATCATACTTTGCCTGTTCCTCTACTTTCACTGCAGATATTTCTTTAAAATTATATTTGCGTACCTTATTTCTAGTGTCACATTACATTGTTTTATTGCGACACACAGTTTAAAAAAAGTTTTTTCTTCTTACATTTTTACTCTAGCGCGTCATATAATTCCATAGCAGATTTCCCTATTTAGCAGCCGTGATCGCACTTGTTGAATAATTGTGCATAGAAAATGGCCATACTCATTTCAACGAGCGTAACTCTTCCTTAATATCAGCTGGTCCAGCAACAAGGGCTGGATCATGTCCAGGCCATATATAACTACACAGTGGTAATGGTTGCATAATAAGAACCGTGCGTATCTGCTAATGTTCAAACCATGCCTGTATTCAGACCGAGTTGCTATTCAAGTCGCATGTGTACATGTACGCATCATCGGTGCACAACGGTTCCGAATTTGTCAACGCACTCTTCAAATTTCTGTACTTCCATTCAGATCATGCTTTCATACTTCCACTCAGATCGTGCTTTTTAATAGGCATAACAAATATTCATTTTTAAAAAGTGTTATACAAGACAGTACGCAATGGAAGATTTTTTGCTGCTTTCACCTCAAATATTTGGCAGAGAAGAATTTTTTTAATTAGTCTAGCACTACCACCTAGAACACTTATTGCTAGCGTTGCCTTTGCTCTACGTCTCCACTTAGCGTTCTATTGTTGATGCGCGCCATCAATTCCAGCACTATATCCAACCCTTATCTGCACCACTGTCTGAGTCTGAATGGACCACGAGAACATGCTTGGTGCGTTGAAGCAGTGAGTTGTGAACAACACTTCACAACTCCGCTGCTTGGAAGTGCTTGTGAGTTGTGGTTCTTATAGTGACAATATAATGATGAAGGTGCATACACACACGTGCACGTGTGTGTGTGTGTGTGTGTGTGTGTGTTTGTGTGTCACAGTGTGTGTCACAGTGTGTGTGTGTGTGTGTGTGTGTGTGTGTGTGTGTGTGTGTGTGTGTGTGTGTGTGTGTGTGTGTGTGTGTGTGTGTGTGTGCGTGTGTGTGCGTGTGTGTAGGCTAAATTTTGTGGTCAATTCATCAGCCTTGCAAGCTGTCAAATGGTGTAATATAATCCCAGCACATGTTGCTATGTCTAACATAGCTTGTTCGCTATCATCGCTTCAGCGATGAGCAGGTCTACGTGTGTGTGCGTGTGAAGGTGAAGGTGTGAATGGCTCCAGGGTGTACGCGAACGTGTTGAATTGTCATAGCAACACTTCACTTCAAATTCCATCTACTGTTGTTTACCTAGTGCCGTTGAGTTGCTAGCACGTGCAGCGAGTTAGTTGTCACATCTGGATCAATGTTATCACTTTCTGCTGCTGCTGGCTTATGTCTAACCTACTGTGATGATGAATAAGCAGAGGCAGCTCAGTTCCCTTAAAAGATGTCCAATGAGGCGAAGGTTTGGTATGAAATGAATCGAATTTCAAGCAGTAAGAGGCTGAAAGGAGTGGGAGTGTTACGAAAAAGAAGAATGGATGACGACTACACCATACACCATAGCTTACAAAATCTTTAAATCTCAAAATCTGGGTTTCGGATCTGCTTCTCCATACATTTTGCCATGGCATACCTGTCCCAATTTTGTAAAACCTGGCTGAATTTCTATTTCCCTGTTCTTGGACTTTTCTGGCCTCTAATGTGGCAAGGAGTAATTGCACGGGTCACACAAGGCAGGATGTACTGTTGTTGTCACGATATATCTACAACTATGTGCGGGAGACACCAAAAAGTTAGGGTGCCAGTTTCCAATGAATGGATTATTGTAGAGCATAGCTGGTTATAAGCGAAGGTCCCTGGTTCAAGTCCTGGTGGTGACAGTCAATTTTTTCTTCAGACTTTTCCCTTTTGCACCTTTCCCTCGGACTAATGGAAAAAGAAGAAGTTTTTAAAACTTCTAGCAGGACTGTACTTGAAGTAGTATGCAGAGTATTGCAGACCATAATTATGCAGATTGAAGGTTTTCATTTTGAAGCTAACGTTAGTTTGAAAATGTTCATGAGTTCATTCGGCAGGATGTCTGACCTGGCCATGTGTCGGTAAGTGTTAGAACAGCTCATCACTAATACCAAGAGTAGATAAACCTTATAATACTCAATCTGCGGACAGCATGCTGTTTCGTTCTTTTTGAACTCATCAGCGCAGCACAGAGAAAATGAGGCCGAACCTGATAGCAATGAAAATAAAAATTTCCAATCAGGCCCGAACGTACCTTGCCAGAGTGCTCAAACTGACAAGTCAGTGAGCTCTGCATAACGCAAATAGCAAAGGCACTACCCCACGCAAGAGTGCTCAACTGCTACAAGAGCAGGAGCGAAATACTCAATCTGCGGACAGCATGCTGTTTCGTTCTTTTTGAACTCATCAGCGCAGCACAGAGAAAATGAGGCCGAACCTGATAGCAATGAAAATAAAAATTTCCAATCAGGCCCGAAAACCTTATAATACTCTTGCTAACACCAAGAGTATATAAACAAGAGTGTGCAACTCCGCATCTCTTCTGCACAATTCGCAGACACCCCGGCCGGCCTACTGCGGAAATTTTTGTTGACGTCAACGCACGCGCATTTCGTCGCAGAGGAGTGTGAGAGCACATGCTGGGTACGGACCTTGGAATGTAAAGCCCGGCCAAGTGCACGAGGCAAAAACTTCCCAAAAGACTCGCAGGGTGTGCGTCGTAGAAAGGATTACGTCAACAATTTTTTTGGACAACTACCGTAAAGTACCGCCAGAGCGCCCCGTCTCGCGAGAGCCTTGATTTTACAGCCAGAGAAAGGAAAATCGTATGGCAGAGTGCAACGAAGTTTGTACGATGTGAGAATCTTAGTGTACTAAGGTCACACTTGGCAGGTTTTGTGTGGAGCTTGTGTCCGCTGGAAGGTTCGAATTGACTGCAAAACGTGCAATATGTGTACAAGGTTCATGTCGTATGACCTCCAGACAGCAGACCACCTCCACAATACGACCACGAAAGGATGAGATGGTGGGGCGCTCTAGCGGTACTTTACGGTACTAGTAGAAGCAAGAGTACATAACCCCCCAGAGTGTGCAACTCACACATACCCTGTTGTCCCGACAGAATTTCAAGTTGACGTCATTATTTATGACGCAATGCTCCTTGCAGCAGTGATTTACAACATGTGTACGGGTGTCAACGCATCACACGTTTTTCTTTGCAATAATTTGTACAGGATCGATCGGCTTCGGTCAACCACAGGTTCCGGATTCGTCTGATAATCCGTGTACAGTGCGCATTGCATCATCAAAATGACGTCAACTTGAAATTCTGTCGGGACAGCACCCATAGGGAGTTGCACACTCTGGGGGGTTATGTACTCTTGGTAGAAGGGAAGGGTGGTGGCGTTCCTACGGATGCGGAAACCTCGGTTTCCAGCCGAGTCTCACGCGAACCATGAAACTTTTTTTTAGTAGAAAGTAGTAAAATGCATTTTGGACAACTACTACCGTACTGGCAATATATGTTGCCGCGTAACGCGTATCGCAGGGGGGTGCGGCGTAACGCGCGACCAGGCTAGTGCGACAAATTTTCGTTGCGTTCGTAACGCGCGTCCGGCGGGGTGCGGCGATCTTTTCATTGCAAAAAAGGCTGAAAACTGTGAAAGCACGTCGTGGTGAAAAGTTCAAAACTGGACGCAGCAGGAAGTCCTGCAATAGCAAAAAAAGGACTGCGGCAATATAGAAACCTGTGTAACGGCTCATGTGCGACTTTGCATGTAACACCCTGCGTGCGGTAAACATGTGCCAATGTATCGCTTCATGGCCTCACTGCGACCATATAATATATTATATTGCCAGTACGGTAGTACTACAAGGAGAACTCACGAAACAACACTGGGCAAATTTTTCATTTTTCACAAAGAAATAACTTCCTATGGTGAAAAAAGGAGGACAAAATGTAACGTTACGTTACGCTACGTTTTTCACCATAATTTAATTGGCTCACCATCCGAGTTGAATAACTTCCTGTTCGCTTCTGACACCACTTGATTTTACATCACACTCTAACCGATACAAAAATAATGTACTAGTACTAGAGGTCTTTTGAAAATTGAATTTGATCACTATAGGCGATATATCACTATAGTATACGATTATTAATACTATATACAGGTCGTCCCTCGTTAATACATAGTCTCTGGGACTTGACACATGTTATGTATTAACGGGGTTTATGTACTAAACGAAAGTGTACATAACTTGCTAGTATACCAGAATTTTTCACTTTTTTCAACTTTTCTGAGTGTTTCTTGCTACCATGACTAGGCAGCGAGATATTCTTGATTCCCTCGATATAACATAAACATTATGTTATAACGGATACAGCTACACTAGACTACAGTGAGTTGACATGATACATGCCCAGTACAGTCACTCGAACAAAAAAACCGAGCTTTGTTGGTTTGTGATATGCGCTCTGATTTCTATGCTAATTGCGTCCACAAGTAGAAACTAGAACACGGTGTGCCTCCACTGGAAGGCCAAAAGACCAACAAATAATTATGTACTATTGAGGTAGGTGACATGCGGGTACGGAGAAATGTTATGTACTAACGGGGTTTATGTACTAACGGATTATGTACTAACCGACACAATTTGTATGGAAGTGACCACGTTTCGTCCGGGACTTGAGATTTCTTATGTACTAACCGGACTCGTATTAACGGGGGACGACCTGTACTGTTAAGAGTGGAATTTTTTTTAAGTTCGCGTTTTCAGAATCCGGACAGGTTTGCGAGGTTTTAATTTTGCGATTGCAGAATGGCATTCTTGCTAAACCTGTGGCATTCTTGCTAAACCTTTCATGGATCTCCTTTTCGCGCTGTCTAAATTTCGCGATTTCCACGCGGTCGCGAATTTCGCAGAAATTAGACCATCGCAATAATTTCACGGTTTACAGTATACGCTGTAACTGTGTATTCTTATAGTGACAAATGAAAATGAATTTGACAAGTTACTGCTACTAGTACCGTAAAGTACCGCCAGAGCGCCCCGTCTCGCGAGAGCGCCCCACCTTGATTTTACAGCCAGAGAAAGGAAAATCGTATGGCAGAGTGCAACGAAGTCTGTACAATTGTGAGAATCTTAGGGTGCGTTTGGTTGGTACGATCTAGAACAGGATCGAACAGCTGGTGCACATGGAGCAGCCTCATGCCAACCAAACGGTACTCCAGAAACAGAGCACATTTTTGTGGAAAAATGTGCCAAACTGGGTGCATCCTTCAAAAATGTGTATGGGTCACCATGGTCACTTTGTACGGTACAACGAGTCCAACCCAAAAGCGTATGCACGTGATCATTTGGGACCAAAATCGATGTTCCCGCCAGGTTTCACTGTGAAAAAGTGAAACTGCTCGGTCTGCTCCGGCCTCGAGGCCAGAGCAAGCAGAACATGTTCTGGCCGACCCAGAACAGGTGCAGTCCCAACCAAACGCGCTGTTCTGGTGAATCCTGTTCTAGTTCGTACCAACCAAACGCGCCCTTAGTGTACTAAGGTCACACTTGGCAGGTTTTTGTGTGGAGCTTGTGTCCGCTTGAAGGTACGGATTGACTGCAAAACGTGCAATATGTGTACAAGGTTCATGTCGTATGACCTACAGACAGCAGACCACCTCCAAAATACGACCACGAAAGGATGAGATGGTACATGGTGGGGCGCTAGCGCTCTGGTGGTACTTTACGGTACTAGTAGTTGATCACTATAGCCGCTATAATTATTACTATAGCCGCCAACCCGCTTTAGGCGATACGCATGGTAACTAATACTTCATCGATTCTACAAAAGAGTGTTCACAAAAAAGCATACCTTGACAAGGTCGTGCCAGGTTGACTGACTGCCAGCTCACCCATCCGCAATTCTTCTTCGCATCTTATCAATATCAGTAGGAGTACTACCGATAAATAGTTATCACTTATCAGCCTGGTGATTACGAGACTCTTGCCTTGGTACTGCAGTGCCAGTGTACGTGTGCGAGTATCAAGCGCAACGATACTCTCGCTGGTACGAGCCTCATGCTCGGAGTCATGGTTTCAATAATCAGCAATGTATTTCCTGATTTCCTCTCATCAGTTCGACGGATATAATTTGAAAAGGTCCTTCCCCACGCCACAATACAACTAACTTGGCTTCTGACGTTGTGAAGAACGGCATGACTATGATCCTGGCACCGACAGCGAAAGCTGCTGCACGCCGTCGTGCAAACAGACAAAGCAACGTCCTCGCTCAACATCTTGCCATTCATTTATTGCACACAGTAATCGATATGCCCGTCTTTTCAAGTTTTCTTGCCAATCTTGGCTCTGCCACCTTGTGTCTGTGAGCACCTGTTCAAGGCAGGCAGGAAGCCACACTGATCTGTACTGTAGACTGTGATACCGGTACTGAGTGTGCGTCTTCACTTCAGACTTCAGTGCGTGTAGTGGTGTAGTGTTTCGAAGCACAAATCCCCGAACTGTGTGTGCGCGCGTGGGTGTGGAGCAGTGCACAAAAATTCTGTCTAAATTCACGTCTTTGGACAATAATGTGCGTTTGGAAGTAAATCGTTCATGTGTTATTCAAAATCGCATTGAATTCCAGTCATTTCAAGCGGTAACTCATGCCAGACCGAGTTGAAGCTCAAAGCTGATGTTTCTTTTTACATGATCCCCGGCCCCACACAGCTTGCACAGGTTTTCCACTCCAACTGCAGGCGAAGGCAGGTCGATGTGTGTGGAAGTGCTATCTGCCAGAGTGACAGCAGAAAGACCAGGTTGTGAGTCTGTTGTGGCTGGGGAGCTGCTCTAAAGTAGCAGCCCCATTTAGCCCAGGAAACCCAATGGCGTCCGTAGGAGACGAGGCCACAGTGGAATACTGGAAGAACAGGGCTGAGGATTTCGAGGAAAAGTAAGTGAAGCCCCAAATTGATATGGACGTGGGAAAAAAAATAGTTGCGACGCAGTTGAAATGTTTCTGCATGCCCACTCCAATCCAAGACCCAAAATCGTGTCATTCAATTCACCATATTCGTTTGCGCTGAGGTGCTTATTTTTGTTTTGTTTTGCGTACATGTAGTTGGATAAGAATCGATATTGATATGACCGTACAAAGTGGCTGGATGTGAATTATTTGCTATCGATAAACTCCAGGAAGCCCTCGTAAAATTAATATTAATCACACCTTTTGTGCTGTGTCTTTGATACATACCGTCATACGAGTCATAACTCTATTGGATAAATCCATGAGAATTGGCTGTGCATAAAATGTGGATATTAAAGAAGAACTCCCTTTATTGCGAACGAAATACCATCTGTTCTTCGGTTTTCATCCTAGAGAGGGGTTGACTGTATTTCTGCCTGCTGTAAACGGTGACGAACTCACTCTCTCTGTCTCATGGTCTAGAGCAGGCAGGTAACGATTAATGATTGCTCGCCTACTGTGCACCTTTTCAAGAAATTCATTTCACCAGCCGAGATCGAGTTCTCACATCACCGGGTTGTGAGACCGCAGACGTGCATGCACAGTATACACATAGAGCACTGCTCAATGAAATCCAGTCGCATCATTCAAGTTCGCGCCTGCCGTTGCACAGCCATAGACCATTGAGCAGCGCTGGAGTATGAAACAGATTCTCCTAGACGTATGCACAAATTTTATTTTATCAGTTTCACAGCCAAATATCCACAGTTGCAGGAAACTCCCCTGATGCACACCCGTTTACTTTTGGAGAATCCTTCAAATATGGTCTGAATGAATGAATGAATAAACAGTGCAGTAGTGGTGGCAAGTGAAATCCGACCCCAGCTTGACGCATTCACATTGCAACAACCCAGCACGCTCTTGTGTACTACCAAATAGAGGCCGCTACAGTCCATTTCAAAACTATAGACGCGTACCTAGGCAAAAACTGTTATGCCAGCATCTATACCACATAAAATCTGTGATCACTTTGTGCATAAATTTTTCCAAATTGGGCGTCTGTTATCCAATCGTTTAGAAACGATATGAGAGTAACTGTGGAGCGGACCTGAGCAATATTCCGAAAACTATTCTCAAAAAGTTCCAGGCAAATTTGAAATATTTCAAAAACACTGCGCGTCTATAGGTTTGAAATGGACTGTAGAATCAGTGCTGCGCTCCAGCACGGAAACCAGGGGTCGGATTTCAGCTGCCACGGCTGTAGTTCATGTACATGTACAGTCAACTTTGCGTATAACGACACTCGGCGGCGGGGCATCAGAAAAGTGTCGTTATGCCCGAAGTCTCATTATATGTATTACATTTGGATGGGACTTTGCTCTGGGCATGGACATTCTGTCGTTATTCGCGAAGTGTCGTTATATCCGCAGTCGTTATTAGCGAAGTTGACTGTAGTAAATTGTAGCTCCCTCAAACTCCTAGGTAGATGTTTAAGTTTATTTATTGGTGCGAACATGAGTGTTGGTATTATTGGTAGCCATATATCCACAATGCACACCTTCCTGTATTTGCAACAAGAGAATGCAAACGGCCAAGTCTGTCCAGTAAAGTTCTTGCAAATACCGCTAAGTGGCACACGTTTCAACGAAAGCAGGGCGTATGTCCGATGTTCAGACCATGCTTGCCAAACGTTCCTCTATTCAAGCTGTAACTCTGTGCATAACCTCTGCACTGTGCTGTGCGTACATGCGTGGGCCAATAGCATACATGCTCACTGTTTGAGTTTCCTTGCTTCTATTCAAGTCATGCCTCTACACGAGTCACTGTTTGACACGACGGTATACTTAAACTAGTAGCATAATCCCTTCGTTTACAAGTGCATGCGTTGCGTCAACCTCTGCATTCTTTGCATGCCTGTATGGTAGTAGAGGGAATTTCCCTACAAACTTGGCCATGCTGTGACTATACACGGTGGACTCCAGCACTTCACAATGCACTCTTGGTCTGTGCCGTGCTGTAAAAATTGTTTACTAGTAAATCCAGCTGGGAACTAGGCAGTGGAAGGATGTGCTGGTGTGCTCATATTGCACAATGTGAAATGCCTCTTGATTCTTACCTC
The DNA here is from genome assembly GCF_964019385.1 of Sycon ciliatum. Taxonomy (NCBI): domain Eukaryota; kingdom Metazoa; phylum Porifera; class Calcarea; order Leucosolenida; family Sycettidae; genus Sycon; species Sycon ciliatum. The sequence continues at coordinate 9,035,931 of NC_088651.1, read as the reverse complement.
AGGGTCGTTGGATGATCCTCGCATCAATACTGATCCTGCTGCGCATGGGTGTGCCTATGTGTGTGTATGTGTGTGTGTGTCCGTCCGTGTGTGTGTGTGCATGCTTGATTCACCTCTTTCACCCCGGCGCAGACTGCTGGCCAATCAGGTTGAGTTTGAGGAGTACCAGGAGAGCAGTGCAGCGTTGGAAGCGGAGCTAGAGGCTCAGCTACAGCTGGATGAGAAGAAGATCTCCGACCTGCAAGGCAGGAACGTCAGATTCGAACAGGACAACCACAACCTGCAGGTACGGCCTGTGTGTGTGTGTGTGTGTGTGTGTGTGTGTGTGTGTCTCTCTCTCTCTCTCTCTCTCTCTCTCTCTCTCTCTCTCTCTCTCTCTCTCTCTCTCTCTCTCTCTCTCTCTCTCTCTCTCTCTCTCCGTCACAGATCGTGTCGCATCGCGAAAAACTTCTGTGAATCCCACTTGATGCTTGTTTTTGTTGACCGTGCTTGCAGGACAAGCTTGAGTGTCTGAATCGCAAGTCTCAGCAGCACATCGAGCAGCTGGAGTGCGAGGTTCAGCGCTTGTCTGTGCAATGTCAAACCGTGCAGAACTACACCCGGGAGCTGGAGCAAACCAACGATGATTTGGACAGGGCCCAACGGTAGGTTTGAATGTCCGCTGTTGTGAATGTACAGTCAACTTCGCGTATAACGACACTCGGCGGGGCATCAGGAAAGTGTCCTTATACCCGAAGTCTCATTATATGTATTACAGTTGGATGGGACTTTGCTCTGGGCATGGGAATTCTGTTGTTATTCGCGAATTGTCGCTATATCTGCAGTCGTTGTTGGCGAAGTTGACTGTATCACGTACTGCATCCTGTCTTTTTATTGCTTTATGTGTGAATCACTTGGCTAAGGCTAGAGTTTGTAATGGCATTGGAAATTGCACAATTGCCTTCTGTGAATACTGCACCCAGGTTTCCTTTCCCCTATACTCTGTAATGTGGCCACTCATTTGCTATTTTGGCCGCGTGTACATTGGCCACTCGACTTCTCTACGGATTTCAATGTCTGCTTCAGTACATTTCCTTAGTTTCATGGTAAGGGGCCGCCCGGGGTTACCGATTGTTTTTACAAAACGAAAAGTTTTAGTATTTTTCAGCAGGTGAAACGAATTCCAATAAAATATTGATGCCAATTTTCGACACCCAGAAGTAACTGGGCATTCTCCATCTGCATTCAATAATTATTTTCAAAACGAAACTCTATCAAACCCACCCACCCCATTATTGGTAACCTTGGACGGCCCCTAATAGGCGATTCAGACTCGAGCCAAAATCACGTCTGAACTTGAACTTCCATGGTGATGCAGTCCTGTTTAAATTTTATGCACAATCCCTGATCAAATCCGTCTGAGTCGTAGAAACGTGGTCACATTTGGCCGTAGTCTGAATCGCCTATAAGTTAATCAAAACATGTGGACTGGCAGGTGTGCGTAATAGTTACCATAATTATGCGTCACCATGCAACAGTCATGTAAAGTTGCTGGGCCTGTACTGGTACATGTACAAGCATGTAGGCGTACAGTCCACATGATGTTGTAGTCTTGTTCAGTGCGTATCGGTTATAGTGTGGTCGCGTAAAAGAATAAAGTTCATTCATGTAGGCATTATTATAATGCCTACATGAATGAACTCTCATGTTTTCATAGTCATAACATATTTTTCAAGTGAACATTTCTTCTTACAAGCAATGGTATCGCATAGTAGAGTATATTGGTCCTAAGAATGGACTTTGTGTAGCAAAACATGCCAGATTTGTACAAAGTGTATCGCCTGTAGTAATACCATCTGCCCAGTGCAGTTCTGATCCGACTCGCATTGTAACAAGTTAGTGCTGCAGGTTCAACTGTTGTTGTCATGTAACTCACGCTGCATAGCAACATGGTATGCCTATGCCATGGGACTATGAACAGCCGCGTGCACAGCAGCGATACGTTGCATGTATGATGGCCTTCCTACCTCTGCGCACGTGCATTTGATATGACATCGTCACCCTTGATTTATCGCAAGTCAGAAATATCGAAAATTGGAATAGAAATTGGGTTTTCAAAACACCCACGCTATAACCGATACCTGCTGTACATACAATGACATGTACATGGATGACTGTACCATTGAATAAGAACGAAACGGCAGTGTTCGAGAAAAATAAGAACGGGCTACAGTGCATTTCAAAACTATAGACGCGTAGGGTTTTTGAAATATGAGCCGCGGCCAGCAAAAAAGGTACTATAGAAAATTACGGAAATTGTTCAGAATGGGTGTTTGAAGTTCGGAATTGAAAAAAATCTTTTTGAGTTGAGGTGATTTTGTACTTTTTACGAGTTGTCTCCTTGATGAGGATCGCTTCAAGATTATTTTGTTTTCATCTTGACAAGGTATCAAGTGGCGCAACTTCATCTTTCAACAAGTGTGAGTGCATGGAAGACGCGTACTGAAAGTAGAGAATCCACAGAGTGTCATGGCATGCACGAGTAGAAGACGAAGCCTAGAAATTTGCGGTGCGAGCGTTGACGACCTCGCTGCGCTACGGGAACATGACGAAAGTTTTTACGGCCTAAACAGCAGTGATACGATCGCCGAAACGTCTGGCTCAGACGACTCAGATTCGGACACACCTGCAGAAAAGCGGACCTGTTTACCGCTGGAGTCGCAGAGTAGCGATGACGAGTATTTCAGCGATGCAGAGGATACCACTAGCGATGGAACGAGTGCAGCAAGTGGAGCGGCAGCGGCGATGATACGCGACGCACTGGACATCGGTTGCAAATGCAAAGTGAATCATTGGACCAAGCTTCCTCCGGACCAGCTCGAGGAACTGGTATGTAACTTGAGAGCAATGAAGAGGAGTGAGCTGAAGCGGTACGTGCTGGCGGACATGCAGCGATAATGAAAATATCTAGCCCCAGCGCTGGAGCTGCAACTGCAAGTTCTTGCAAATTTTCGTTCACATATGCAATGCTTGGTGTTGTCGTCTGCCGTGAAGTGTTCCAAGATGCACATGGATTGTCGCATACTCTACTACGTAAATTACAAGAAGACGCTGAACATCTACTTACAACGCCACAGAGCAGCAAGAGTAAGGGCAAACCCCCGCCCAACATCTTACCTACTGCAGTGGCTGACAATGTTGTGCAGTTTATCAAAAACTATGCATCACGTTATGGAATGCCACAACCAGCAGCACCCAGGGGACGCGCAGCAAAGGCGCCCACATATCTTCCTGCTAGTTGTACAAAGAAAGAAATTCATTGTCTATACTGTGATTCTGAAGGTGCACATCCTATTAGTCTGACCACGTTCAAACGGCTTTGGAAAGCTAACAGTAATACTCCATATATTATTATATGCATCATGAAGCAGAGGTCTGATGTTTGCGCACGCTGTGAGTGTGAGCGGCTGCGTGCACGGGAATCTCCTGGTGTCGTTTGCATGAAGAAGCACTGTCAAGCAGATGAGGTTGAGATAAGGCACATGCGCTCATCCACCAACTCTGCTGCTGTTGCTGCAAGCCGCCTGCCCACAACCTTGCCATCAGGTGGTATCAGTGATACAAGGCTGCTGTACCTGAACAAGGAGATCAAGCAATACCTGAGCCAAGACTCAGAAGCACCATGGAGCAATGCCACAGGCCAAGAAGAGGCCGAGGGCATGGCAGAGGACTTATAACTAACTATAATGCAGAAGTAAACTGACAGCTATTGCCAATGTGGACACCCTTGTACATATAGTGGTATTTAACCACCCCCAGCACCTTAGAATACATTCAAACTATCAGGAATGATAATTCACATACCGGTATGAAGAAGTGTTTTGGAGCAAAAAAACCGTTTTCCAAAAATTAACCCTATAGTACCATTTTTGCTGGCTGCGGCTCATATTTCAAATTTGGCTGGAACTTTTTGAGAATAGTTTTCGGAATATTGCTCAGGATCGCTCCACAATTACTCTCATATAGTTTCTAAAGGATTGGATAACAGACGCCCAATTTGGAAAAATTTATGCACAAAGTGATCACAGATTTTATATGGTATAGATGCTGGCATAACGGTTTTTGCCTAGGTACGCGTCTATAGTTTTGAAATGGACTGTAGGCTAGAACCCTGACCCACCAGTTCTCCGGCGCCCAACAGTACTGTAGGTCCAAGCGCTAGTACAGTCGGACCTCGCTTATCCGGTCCTCTTTTATCCGAATCCCTCGCCATCCGGAAGAAAACTCTTGGTTACCGATTTCCAGCATGTGTCACGCATACATACAGTATGTGTGGTCGATTATCCGGTTCCCTCGCCTATCCGGATATTTTTTTGTGGAAAACGGACGTGTGCGGTGAAGCGAGTTCCAACTGTAGTGGATTTCTATGCTGTGTGTGAGTGATCTGATAGTTGTATTGTGTGTATGTCACGTTCTACACATACACAGTGCAACAGTTCAGTCGCTCACTGATTTCGAAGTGCGTCTGAACGCTGCCCTGGAGCGCAATGCACTACTGGAGGGAGAGCTGGATGAGAAAGAAGATCTTCTGGTGATGGTGCAACGGCTCAAAGATGAATCCAGAGGTAACCGGGCTTATGCAGTCATGTTTGGCACAGGCACACACGCCTACCGTATTTCCCCGATTATAAGTCGCACCTTTGTACACTAAAATTCACGGGTAAGAAAGTGGATGTGACTTACAATCGAGCATGACTTACTACTGAAGTGAATATATCGCAACAATGTTCCTCAAACCTGAAAATGGGGGTGCGACTTTTAATCGGGGAAATACGGTACATGCATGCGTGCACACACACACACACACGCACACACACACCTCAGACCTCAGACATGCCCATCGCGGAAGCGATGATAGCGAACAGCTATGTTAGACAGCAACTTGTGCTGGGATTACACCATTCAACAGCTTGCAAGGCTGATGAATTGACCGCCACTATTTTTAGCCTGGTATCCACCACACAGCTGTTTGAAGTGACTTTTTCTGGCCAGTGAATCCCTATTTTTCATTTTTCCATTTTTTTCTACACACACACACACCGCACCACATACTCCGGCATACACTGGCTGTTGGTAACCACCCAGGAGAATGAAAGAAAAGTCAGGAAGAGTCCGAGAAAGAGAAGAAAGACGTGTGCGACCATAATCGTCGGGAATTGAACCCGCAACCTCTCGATTGGAAATCGACTGCACATACCACTGCACCATATGGGACACACACACACACACACACACACACACACACACACACACACACAGGCACACACACGCGCACGCGTGCATGCACGCACGCACACACACACACACTCACTCAATCGCTCGTTGACTTACTCTCTCCCTTCCTCTGTCTATGTCTTTACAGATATGCAGCAGGAACTGTTCATTCGAGCACAGACATCTCGGAGCTCGTTCGTCACTCCCATGATGATGTTCAATGAGCGCTGTGCCGACTCTTCAGTTGGAATAGGAGGCCTTCGAGGAAACATGGCTGCTACCGGTGCTAGTCCCATGACTTCACATCGGAGCTCGTCGGATTTCCCTGCTGCTATTACTAGTAACGGCTTGCGAACTGCCAGTCCGCATTCCCGAGCTATAAAGTCCAGGAGCGTGGGTGCCTACCTGCCTACGGCTTTGTCGGTGAGTTTCAATGCAGCTAGCTGACCTCTCTCTCTTCTGGGCGTATCTCGCGCCTGGTTTGAACAGCACTGCATAGGCAAACTTTGTGGGAAAGCATTCACGTGACCATACACGACTCTAGAAGTGGACTTTTGGCGGCATATCAGTAATCGACCTGGTTCAACTGTCTTCATGTAAATACCCACCTATTTTTTTTCCATTGTACAGAATTTTAACCCGGGTTGAACTCGACCCGGGTTCAAAACTCTCATGTAAACACAGCCTTAGTGGTAGCACTATTGTTCGGTCACGGAATCTGGACTCCAAAGAAGACTGTATTTATTTCTGTTCTTCGTAACTGAACGAAAATCTCTAGACTAATAGTATGCACACATCATCGTGCCTTGGCACGGACATACCAACTCTGCTATTGTCCTCTCTCCAGGACCAAAAAACTCTGCTTTCCAAAGAGACCAAAAAACTCTCTCCTCTCCAAAGTGAAACTGGTACTATCACAAAAACACAGCTGATAAAGCGAACAGACCTACAGCCAATCAGCAAACCAGTTCCGTCATATGATCCGGCAGGTATTGCATGCCATGCATGTACTAGATTAATGCTACGGTACAGACAATCGCATGTCTAGACAGGTCCTAACAGTGTCTAGTCAGTACTAGCATCATGCTCACATGTGCCGGGTCAGCACACAATACATCGACCTAGCAAACGGTAACCTACGGGATCTACTGGAACATATCCCCCTCTCACACGAGGAGAAAACCACACTAAAAAAAAAAAAAAACAATCCGAGTGTGACACAACTACATAATCATGTCCATCACTGTTACTCATTTCCAACTGGCAAAGGAACGAGATGATGGATGGCACGTTGCAGGATCTTGCCTCCAATCTTGACGTCCACGACGCGCACCTTGTTGTCCTTTCCTGGGAAGGTCTCCATAATGCGACCCAATGGCCACTCTCCGCGCGGAGTGCCGGGACTCATCCACATCACCACGTCACCCACCTTCAAGCTCTTCTTGGCCTGGCGCCAGCACTTCCGGAGGTTCAAGGATGGTAGAAACTCTCTTTTCCATCGCTGCCACACGTCGTCTACTAATCGCTGTACTGCCGCCCATCTCTTCCGCTGATGCTGATGCTCACCAAGCACCGTCACTTCCTTGGCCAGAGGCGCATCCATACGTCCCACAAGGAAATGCTGGGGAGTGAGGGGCTGATCATCCTGAGCATCATCTGAGACTGTAGTCAGCGGACGAGTGTTGATGAGATGCTCTGCTTCAATCAGTGCGGTCAGCAACTCCTCGTCGGTAAGCGAAGCATTAGCGAGTACTGTGGTGATGGCACGCTTAGCAGCTTTCACAACAATTTCGAATACTCCTCCGAAGTGGGGTGCCCGCGGAGGATTGAACCGCCACTCTATTCCTTCATGAGCGAATTTCCTGCTGACTTGCGTGCGATCAATGGCTTCGCTCGCCTCTCGGAGCTCTCGCTCGGCAGCTGTAAAGTTCGTGCCGTTGTCCGACACCATGATGGACGGAGTGCCGCGACGCTTGATGAATCTGGAGAATGCCATCAGGAATGCTTCTGTGTCCAAAGAGAAGGCCATCTCCAAGTGGCATGCTCTGGTCTCCAAACAGGTGAAAACGCACATGTACCGCTTCTGCTGCGCTCGACCACGCCCTTGCTTTGTGTAGAACGGTCCTGCGTAATCTACTCCACATCTGGTAAATGGTTTGAGAGAACCACACGTGCGATGGTTGGGTAGCGGTCCCATGATCTGCTCCGCAGCCTTACTCATCAGTCGGCTGCATGTAACGCATTGTGCACGTACACTTTTGATCGCTGATGTACCATGTACAATCCAGAATCTCTGTCGTAGGTTGGACAGCAGGTGCTGGGTTCCAACACCATGGCAACAGAGGTCGTCTTCGCGCTGGATGAGTAGCGTAGTGACTCGGTGACGCTGTGGTAGGATCACTGGCTGGCGAACACCAACAGGTAGGTTGACAGCATGCTTCAGTCGTCCGTTGACGACCATGAGAGCAGGGTGTGACGTCGCATCCAGGACCGCGTTGAGCCGGTAGAGAGGGTCAGATGGTGGTAATTCCTCACCTGCCCGTAAGCGCTTAAGCGTGGCTGGGTACGCTGACAGCTGAGCTTGTGCAAACCAATGTCGTTCGGCTCCTGCTACTTCTGCTGCCGTCAGCACCGGTACTGTCACTACTGATCTTGGCTTATGACCGCTTGCTAAACGGACATAGACTAGTGGGGCACTGGTGTTGGCGGTGTCGACGTGGGTTTCCCCCCTCGTGACTGTCGCAGTCTGCCGTCGGGCATTTTGTACGAACCGTAAGCACCAGGCAGTCACCCTGGTAAGACGCTCCCACGTCGAATATGTGGCAGGATCTAGTCGAGATGGCGTCACCTGGCTGGCGAATGTCATACATGGCTTCTTCTTCAGCTCACCAGGTAGTTGCGGAGGGGTAGCAAGCTCCACAAGCGGCCACTCTGTCTCCGGTCTGGTCAGGAAGTCCGGACCACTCCACCATGTGTGACGTCCAACGAGGTCCAGCACTTTCATACCTCGAGATGGGAAGTCGGCTGGGTTGAGGACTCCTGGTACGTGTCTCCATTGGCTAGCTTTGGTGTCGGCTTGAATCTCACCGACCCGGCAGGCGACATCTGAAGTGAAGTTCTTGGCATGGCTCCTCACCCAGTACACGACATTGAGGGAATCGGTCCAGAACACATGTTCAGCAACAGGAATAGCGAGGGCTTGGCTGACAACTTTGCTGGTGCGCAGGCCGAGTACTGCACCTCGCAACTCCAACTTAGGGATGGTGACTTTCTTGATTGGGGTTGCCCGCGCCTTGGCGAATGTAAGGCTGACCTTCACAAAACCATCCGGATACGCCGCGCGGACATAACTGACAGCTGAAGTGGCGTGCGCCGAGGCATCGGTGAAGGTATGTACTGTGAGCTCCGCGGTGTCAGCCTGGCGCTCCATGCTTTTGAAGCATCGTGGCACTTTGATCCCAGCTAGATCTGGTAGTTCTGCAAACCACCTCTGCCACTTGGTCTCCAGCTCTGATGGGAGAGGGTCATCCCAGGAACAGCCGAGAATGCATGCCTCCTGGAACAGCAGTCGAGCCCTTATCGTAAACGGCGAAATATGCCCTCTTGGGTCATAGATGCTGGCCATCTTGGATAGGACGCTTCGTTTCGTCAGCCGCTGGTCGTCCGGTGTGTTGTAGCGATAGCTGAACGTGTCAGACGCTGCGTCCCACACGACACCAAGCGTCTTCACAACTGCAGCTGATGCGGCGTCGCTGCAATCATCGATGCTCACCAGTGCATCGGCGGCTCGGTCGGCTTCCGGGATAGAACGGAGCACGTCACGGCTGTTACTGCGCCATTTCCGCAGGTGAAACGAGCCCATGTGGAGCAGGTCCTGCACCCCCTGCCGTACTGAGATGCCGGCTGGTACTGATGGTTGTGAGTTCAGGAAATCGTCAACGTGGAACGATTCCTCGACCGCTGCTCGGGCTGCTGAGTCGTACTGTTCCCCATGCTGTGCGGCTACCTCCCTCAGAGCTCGGCAGGCGATGAACGGTGATGCCTTCAGTCCGAACACGAGCCGAGTAAACTCGTAAATGGATGGTTGCTCGTCTGTCGACTTGCGCCACAAGAAGCGTACGTACCGCCGATCTTGCTGTTGTAGCTGGACCTGCAGGAACATCTCTGCAATGTCTCCTACGATCGCAACCGGTTCACGGCAGAACCTGAGTAGGACGTGAATCAGGTCATGTTGCAGTTTCGGACCAGTGTACATCTCATCATTGAGAGACACACCCCGCTGACGAGCCGCTGCATCGAAGACAACCCTCACTTTCGTGGTCGCCTTGTCGTGGCGCACGACAGGAAAGTGCGGTAGTAGCCATTGGTCACCGTCTCTGGCGGCACTATCCTCACAGCGGACCACATATCCCTTGTCGATGTATGATTGGAAGACTCTGTCGTACTCTGCTTGGATGTCCGGCTTCTTGAGAAGAGATCGCTCGAGGCTGATCAGCCGCTTCTCTGCCATGGCTCGGTTTGGCGGCAGCTGTGGCTGGTGGTCTGGCCGAATCCAAGGGATGCCTGTCGTGACACGACCATCAGTGATTTTCATCCTGTCAGCCACGAGGTGCTCTGCTTCTATCTCAGCCATCGTCTTGTCAGATTGTGGTTGCATGCCCACCTGGTCATCCTCCCAGAACTTAGTGACCAGCGTATCGAGCAATGGCTCACATACTGCAGATGCGTGCAGCGTGCACTCGGATGTGGCACTCGTCGGCATGTCCACCGGCCCAAAGCAAACCCAGCCGAGTGGTAGACGGCGTGCAATGGGCTCTCCCGCGCGCCCAGTGGCCTCCTCCAGCACTCGGTGTACGTCAATGACATCGATACCAATCAGGATGTCTATCTGCCGCGAGTCGACCTGTGGTAGCGGTAGTTGCTGGAGGTGGGGGAATTGATGGCTCATCTGATGCCAGTCAACGGCCGGTAGCGGAGCTGTGATGTCGGGCTGGGTCCATGCTTGGAACGCCGTGCTGTAGTCACCATCATGACTGTGGATGGTCAGGTTGACTCTCTGCCGGCGGCCTGTTACTGTCGTTCCGCCTAGGACTGAGGTGGTGAGCTGCTCATCTGGCCCGCTGACACCCAAGCTCTCAGCAACGTCAGCCCTGATATAGCTGGTCGATGATGCCGAGTCAATCAGTGCCACTGCATCATACATCTGGTCTTGGTGTTGCAGCTTGACTGGCACAGTCATGAATGCAACATGGACCCCGGTGTTAGCGGTGCAGGTGGTTGCTGTGGCCGTCGCTGCTGTGTCGGATGGACGCTGTGGCTTCTCACGTGATCCACCGCCTCGCTGTGGACTGTCCAGTCGATTGCTTTGATTCATGCTGGCTGGCTCTTTGTCCGTCTTCCTGCTGTAGCTCTGCTGTTGTCTCACAATGTGGAGCATGTCATGGTGTTTTCCACCGCACTTAGCACATGGGTTGCTCCTGCACTCAGCAGAACGATGGCCAGCAACGCGCAGGCAGCAGGTACACACATTCAACGGCTTAACGAATTTCCACCTGTCTGCTGTTGACAAGGTGGCAAATGCCCGGCAGTCAGCTAAGCCGTGGCCCTCTCCGCACTTCTTGCATCTGGCCTTTGGCGTCTCATTTCCTGCTGTAGTTGCCAACGTTCTATGTGGTCGATGATCGTGTCGGCTCTGTGACTTCTGCAGCACTGCCGTTGATGTGGGTGTCTTGTGGGTCTCTGCCTGCCTCTCCTCTACCTTCCTCAGCATATGAACCAGATTCAGTAGCCAGTCTGCAAAGTTGCAAACATCGCAGTTCCGGTCCTCGTGCAGCTCAAAATACCTCAGCAGGAGGGTCGGTGGTATTTTCTGGGTTGCTGCTAGGTACAGTTCACGGCCGGGAGCAATGCCACACGACTTCATGTTGACCAGGGTACTCCGCAGCTTTAGAGCAAACTTCTTTAGCTTGTCGGTGGCTTTAGCGTTGTCAATCTTGGGCCACGTTAGGATATCTTTCTCGTGACGCTCAAGTTGTCGCTCCTCACCGCCATACCAGGCTTCTATTTCCACCAATGCTGCTTGAAAGGCGCCTGTTCCGTCCATAATGTCCTGGACGAGTTCCTCGGCACTCCCTCCGGCGAGTGACTCTCTCAGTCTCGCCATCTTGTAGTGCTCAGTTGTGTGGGGGTCTGTTCCCACCAAACTCATGAATTTCTGTCTCCAAGGGACATAGTTCACTGGCGCTCCGTCAAACTGCGGTAGCTTCAACGGCTTCAAATGGGATCTGTATGTCCCGGCATGAGGGTAAGCAGCTGGTGACGTATATGGACGTTGTCCATCTGGCTGACTATACTGCGTAGCCAACTGACTCTGTGCAGCTGCTGGTGCACTTTGCTGTACATAATATGGCGTGTAAAAAGTTGCAGGATTCGCAGCTGGTGATGTATATGGACGTTGTCCATCTGGCTGACTATACTGCATAGCCAACTGACTCTGTGCAGCTGCTGGTGCACTTTGCTGCTGTACATACGGTGAGTAGAAAGTAGTTGCAGGATTCTGGCTGCTGGCTGCGGGTCTGGCTGATTGACCTCTTGCACTCACTACTCTGGCCTGTCCAAGCTGGCTAGGCACTTTCTGCTGGACTGTGTAGCTACTTGGCTGCACTTGAGATGTCACAGCAGGGTGATACTTCTGGTTAGCTGGTGTCTGATACTGTGGGCCTTGGGGCAGTTGTGGCTTCAGACTAGTTGTGGTGAATGGTGCAAAGCTGGACTGCACAGTGACCATCTTTCCTGGTCTGTGTTGTGCGTTGTTACTAGTATTACTATTAGCCACAGCTACTGGGGCAAAACTGTTACTCTGCAACACAGGATTCACTGCACTATCACCAGACATACCTGCATGTACTTGACTGCCGTCGCTGCTCACTGGACCATCAATGACAATGGACTGTGCATGTGTCACTGTGGATGGCAGTCCGTCACTTCGACCAGCTTCCACTTCCACCGTTCTGGTCTTACTTGGTAGCCAGCTCTGGGGACTTCTTCGTTCCACATCCACAGCACTCAAGCATGGAGGCAGACTACCAGCTGGTGTTTGTCTTGGCTTGGCTGGCTGGATGTCAACTGCGTCCACCACGCTGAAGGCGCGCCCTGCTCTCCCAGACTCTGCGCTGGTAATTTTGAGCTTCTCAAGGAGTTGATGATGGCGCACGAGTGCTTCTGTCGTGAGCCCTTGTCCAACACCTGCGTGGGACAGTCTCCGTGCACTTTCATCTCTCCGACTCCTGCGGCTGCTCGCGGTGGAGCCTTTCTCTGAGAGCTCCAACTCCAGCGCTGCTCTGTCTGCAGCCAATCGCTTGGTCGCCAACTCTCTGTTGAGTTCCAATCTCTTTTCGACCGCCTCAGCCTCCAGCTGGACTAATTCCTCAGCAGCTTGCAACTCTCTCTCGCGTATCCTGGCCGCGAGTTCCAGTTCGGCTTCCTTACCGGATTTCTTGGAAACTTGGGAGACACTATCCCACTCTCCATATCGCGAAGGAGGCTTACCCTTCGTCGACCTGACGCTCGTTCTTTTTTCCATCGACTCCGATTACTGCCTCGGACTCGAATCCGGCTCGAAGGACCAGTTGTTCGGTCACGGAATCTGGACTCCAAAGAAGACTGTATTTATTTCTGTTCTTCGTAACTGAACGAAAATCTCTAGACTAATAGTATGCACACATCATCGTGCCTTGGCACGGACATACCAACTCTGCTATTGTCCTCTCTCCAGGACCAAAAAACTCTGCTTTCCAAAGAGACCAAAAAACTCTCTCCTCTCCAAAGTGAAACTGGTACTATCACAAAAACACAGCTGATAAAGCGAACAGACCTACAGCCAATCAGCAAACCAGTTCCGTCATATGATCCGGCAGGTATTGCATGCCATGCATGTACTAGATTAATGCTACGGTACAGACAATCGCATGTCTAGACAGGTCCTAACAGTGTCTAGTCAGTACTAGCATCATGCTCACATGTGCCGGGTCAGCACACAATACATCGACCTAGCAAACGGTAACCTACGGGATCTACTGGAACAACTATCACCCAGAAATCTTTAGCCTTATCCAGTTCTTTCTCTTACTCTCACCCCCACTCTTTCTCTCTCCCTGATCTTGTGTCTCCTGTGTTTAAATTACTGTTCGTAGAATGGCGGCGATGTCTGTGGCATCAGCAATCTTGGACTTCAGGCGGACTCGACGTATGGCAGCGGTGACATCACCAGGTCCGTCTCTTGCGTTCAGGAGGAGACGGGCGGAGACGAACAGAAACATTTTCCGCCCGACAACCAGAGGCAGCAGCATGATACGAACCACCACCAACGGCAGCAGCAGAACTTCCACCATCATGCGCAAACGCAAACGCAGCAGCCACAGCCACAGCAGCAACCCCGACTGCCGCACACGCCTCGTCGTCAGTCTGACCAATCGATCAGACTCGGTCCCGAGCCGATCACACCGCAGACCGACGATATGGGTGCACCTCAGCACTTCTCCTACGGCGCTGTGGATGTTAGTCCAACGCACGATATCTTCCGTGCTCGTCGCAGTCAAGACAAAGGCAATGATGATGATGATGAGTGCGATAGCCTGGAAGCCTCGCAGCAAAGCGCCATCGCCACCACACCGCTGCATCCGAAAGCGCAGCGGCGTACCAGTCGCTCTTCATCGTAAGTGTGGCGCGGCCCGGTGTGTTGTCAGTCATGCTTGTGTGACACGGTGTTCCTCGATACATCGAGTGGTGTCCTGTGCTGTGTAGGGCTGTGCTGGACCATGCTGCCAAGACAGTTTTGCATGGATATTGGCAATGTAGATTAGTTTTGTTTTTTATTACTGCTTAGAGGTATGTGTGTGGGTGGGTGTGGGTGGAGAGTGGGTGGGTGTGTTAGTGTGTTAGTGGGTGAGAGGGCCGAAAGCATCACCTTGATTGACTGTTCGTGCTTGTGTGGACTTAACCGGCTATATTAGGGTATTTAATACCGGGGTGGATTCAGAGTGGGCTCGTGGGTTTGCTCGGACCCCACCACTAACTCAAATCCACTGCCTCACATATGTTGTAAGCGGTACTGTGGCTCCTGCGGTTACGCATAGCGGACAATATTGCGTTCTGCCGTATTGGGAATTGCCACGACAAACGTGAAGGTGTACGAAATGCATGCAACAAAAATCGTGAAAGTTGTTCATGGTCCACGTGGATTTGCCGTGCCATATTCACCGCAATCCACTTTGCTGTGAGAGTGCCAGCAAAGCATTAACCTCACCCTGTGCGTATGTGTGGCCATACACAACTGGTTGGGCATGTGAGACACACGCCTCGCTGTCGCAAATCCTCGCTGCCGGAAGGGAGCCCCCTGTGCTTGTGTGACCACGCCCTTAACAGCATGTGCTTGTACTGTGCGTGGTGGTACTATCATCCACACTCACACACTCACTTAGAAAGGCTGGAGTGAGCCGGTTCGGAGTTTGTTGTCGTTGTTATTGTTGTTGTTGCTGCTGCTGCTGCTGCTGCTGCTGCTGTTGTTGTTGTTGTTGTTGTTGTTGTTGTTGTTGTTGTTGTTGTTGTTGTTGTTGTTGTTGTTGTTGTGATCTGTGATGAAAGCGCATCTTCAGTTGCACTTGGTGAAATCCAATTCAAAAGTACAAAACTGGGACCCTGAAAGAGCTTCGAATACATCACTGAAGGACATTCGCATTCACACTACCGATAAACTAACATTACCGTTCCGTAAGTTGTGCAGCTCTCGCCGCGGCACTGAGAAGGGATTTTCCCTACTCCCGGCCTGAGCACCTTTTTTACTGCCAGAATGCAGTTGCCGCAGCCAAAGCAGTAAAACGTTTTCCGCCGGCAAAGTGCCTGTAACGTCACGTGATCAAATCACCTTGGAAACTTTCCCATTTTGTCAATTTTTATCGGTAGTCTGAGCGCACCCTTAAGGCCGATTCACAATACAACTTTCTGCGACGCGACGCGCGATTTGTGACAGTTGCGACAAGAAACGGCCTGTCGTGAGCTGTCGCGTACAGTCGCAAGGCACCTGTCGCAGTAGTTGAAGAAAGTTCATTAGGGCGTGCTGGCACTGTGATCAGGAGTAAGCGTCCACACTGCGTGCAATCGAACATTCCTAAAAACAACCATTCGCCTCGTGCTAACCAAACACTCCCAAAATCCGCACCTTGTGGAAACCAAAAAAAATACTTCGAAGTTCTATTAATAGAACCAAACAAAACCAACTGTGATATGCGCCACTAATCTCGAAAATGCAGGAACCATTAGTACCCACGCCTGAACCCTCCTCCACACTATCACAACGTAGACGTCACAGGCAACCATAGCAAGACTGATACCAACACAGCCACAAAGAAGGAAATACAGTCAACTTTGCGTATAACGACACTCGGCGGGGCATCAGAAAAGTGTCGTTATATGCGAAGTGTCCGTATACCCGAAGTCTCATAATTATTATGTATTACAGTTAGATGGGACTTTGCTCTGGGCATGGAAATTCTGTCGTTATTCGCGAATTGTCGTTACATCCGCAGTCGTTATTAGCGAAGTTGACTGTACATGCAAACGAAATGCCTTTGAAAACACAGACAAGCCGTGAGATGGCTAGCACCTTGTCGAGTCAGGAATTGTGAAAACTTTCAAACACTTTCTAAAGTACAAGAAGTAACAGGTACAAGACATTTGATGAAAACAAACAAACAAGAAACTCAGCTTAGCTTTAGTCCATGTGGCCCGGCTGCTACTCACTACCGCGTTGACCACCATGGACCAGTTGTAGTGGTAGACTTCACTCTCATGAATAAAGGCCACGTTAGCCGGTTCAGAGTTGCTGCTCTGCTTCTGACTAGTGGTGAAAGAGCACCTACATGACTGCTTTCGACCTTTACTAGAACACGTACCTTACTAAACTGACCAGAGAACAAGGAGACTGACTTCTGGTTTGTTACACTGCCCAGAGAACAAGGACTTCTGGTTTGTTACACTGACCAGAGAAAAAACTCAGCCAGAGAACAACCTCTGCCAGGGAAAAAACTCAGCCAGAGAACAAGCTTGGCCAGAGAACAACCTCTGCCAAGAAAACAAACTCAGCCAGAGAACAAGCTCGACTAGAGAAGAAACTCAACCAGAGAACAATGACACTGACTTCTGGCTTGTTCCTCCCTTTTTATCCAACCTGTGTGTATTGGTGCAAGCCACTGCATCATGTGTACGGACCAGACGCACAAGGGTCTTCAACACCAAGTATAGATATCCTTTCCTGCCTGCTTCCCCGTACTCGTAAAAGTTTTCCAAATACGACATAAACAACATGCCGGGGTGCTTCCTACTTGGCTACGGAAAAAGCAGCGACTTTTCGCATTTGAACCCGTGCTTCTTTTGTGTGCGGAGCTACGGTACACACTATGCAATACTAACGTAACTATTCCTAGCTTTCTCTAAACAAGAGTACATACCACCACCCCCCCCCCCCCCCTCCAACAAAGCCAATAACGAATCATGTCTGTGCGATGTTGTAACAAATCGATTTTTAACCTCGGTGTGCATGCCGCGTGTGTATAATATCATTATGTATGTGTGTATGTGTCTGTGTGTGTGTGTGTGTGTGTGTGTGTGTGTGTGTGTGTGTGTGTGTGTGTGTCTGTGTGTGTCTGTATGTGTATGGGTATCAACGTGTTCTCCATTGCAGTATTAGTCATCGGAAGCGCAAGCATTCATCGGGCTGCCTCTCTTTCCTCTGCTGTGTAAGTTACTTTATCGTGCTCTCCCTGTGTGTATATATATTGTGTGTGTGTGTGTGTTCGCGCGCCAAAGCACAGCGCACATGTGTATGTGTGGGGGGGGGGGGGGGCGAGTTTTTGTGTTGTGACTGTGTGTATAGTGCGACGAGGGACTGTTCTGCTCCAAGCGGGTATCTCTGCTACTGCTGATGTGGGACTGCAGAGTCCCGGACTCTTGATGCCTCTTCTCGTGGACTATGTTGTTGATTTGCTCACTTGAGCTAAGCACCTTCACTATCCGGGTCCAGTTCCCAACACTTTCCTGGCAATCAAAGACCCACTACTTCCTATTTAAGCCCCCCCCCCCCATTTCCGGGGCCTTGGGCTCAGCACTCCACCCCGCTCACGTTTGAGCTCTGTAAAGCAGTGCATGCACGTACACACACAAACACACACAAACACACACACACAGACACACACACACACACACACACACACACACACAGAGTACGGTGTGTGAATGAAAGAGATTGTATTGGATGTGTGCATGGTTCTGTTCTCAGCCGCTAGGTTCGTCTCAACCTTCACCCTAGTCGTAGTGCCAGGCTACTCTCAGCATCCAGAGATTCTCTAGTAAGTTTGCTCACGGCTTGATTGGAGTGGAAATATCACAACAGCTTTGTACTTCTGAGCACCTGCCATCATCACCATCATTATCTTGCTTTGCCTCTGAGCTGCCACCAGCACCGTTGTGTAGCACACCTCCTTTGCTTCTCAACTCACAAGACGAACGTGTCTGGTCATCACGTCTACCTCATTCCATGCCACGTACCCATTGGCAGTTGGCAGTCGGTGAACCTGATGCTGAACGAGTCAGCCAAGGCCTTTGTAGTCGCTGCCACTTATCGTCACTCTTTCTCTGTCTGTTATCCCTCTCTCCCTCTTCCTCCCCCTCTTTCTCTTACTCCCTCTCTCTCTCTCTCTCTCTCTCTCTCTCTCTCTCTCTCTCTCTCTCTCTCTCTCTCTCTCTCTCTCTCTCTCTCTCTCTCTCTCTCTCTCTCTCTCTCTCTCTCTCTCTCTCTCTCTCCCTCTCCCTCTCCCTCTCCTTCTCACCTTCCATCACCGCATCTCTCACTTGCTCTCCTACATTTCAGCATCCATGTTACGAATGTCGCACAGCCAAAGTAGAATGTTGCTGTGGTATGCGCCGACACGTACCATCTGATGTCAACCATGCCTCGTGTCATCAATGTGTTAACATGTCAACATACTGGGCACACTGCTGATCCCTGTTCAACCAACCAACACAATCATGTAGAAGGCAAAACATTATGTACTAGTAGCAAGACTGCCCGCCAAGAGTACACCCTGCCCCCCCCCCCCCCCCCCAAGAGTGTGCAGCTCCACTATGGGGGGGGGGGGGGGGGGGGGTCCCCCGCAAAGCTTCAACTTGATGTCATTTTTTATGATGCACTGCGCATTGTACACGTATAATCGGACGTATCCTGGACCTGTGGTGGACAAATCCGGCTTCATCTTGTAGAAGTAAACATTTGTGATTCGTTACAAGCATCGTAAATGCTGGAAATGCCTGAGCCATTCTTTACTGTAGTTACACCAGTGACATGATATTATTTATTATCATTGATTGCTTTGCAATTGACAATGTCTTTCTGTGTGTCTTGCTGTCTTTCTGTGTGTCTTGCTGTGTGTCTGTGTGTCTTGCGTGTTTGTGTGTGTGTATGTGTGTGTGTGTGCGTGCGTGCGTGCATGCACCCGTGCTCCTATGCTTGGATTCTCGCGTGGTTGTGTACCTGTTGTTGTTGTGCACACTTCAGATATGCTGGAAGCGCAGCACAGGCTATGATGGCATGGTGAACAGTGGGGAGAACAACTGATCGCAGGGCCGCGAAGGCACCCCAGCGCCCGTCCTTCCCAGCGACGGTAACACCGAGGCTACGCAGTACGCACTGTTCTGTGTGCTGTCTCTCCGCGCACTCTTCCGCGGGGCTCGGCCATTGTTTGCATTGTCTCGCTGGTAGGAACGGGGTCCGGTGCGTCTTCAAGACCTGCTGGAGTCGAGCTGGTGCTTGTGTTATCGTAACGCATGCGGTGGGGGCTGCCTGGAGAGTAACGATGATCGCCATGCCCTGTCCGTAGTAGTGTATGCAGTATGCTAGTGTGCAGAGAGCTGCGTGCTGATGTGTGATACCAACGCTGATGGCGCGGTGGCGCAGCGCGAATGCCGATCGCGATCGCGATTGAGCACCGTGCTGCGAATACAATATGAATGCTGATTGCGCAGTGCACAGTGCAATAATGCCTTTGGAAGAGAGGAGCTTGCCAATGACACCGTGCCAATGACCCAGTGCCACTGCTAAGAGACATGGAGCAGCTTTGGCAATGTTACAGTGCCGTGCAGTGCCAGTGTGATGTGGTTGTGCATGTAGTGCCAATGACCCAGTGCCGATGCTAATAGACATGCAGCACCGGTGGCAATGTCGGCAATGATTATGTAACAGTTGCGTGCGCGCGTTGCAGTGGCAGTGTGATTATGGAAGTGGATGTAGTGTGACGTGATGGCGGCTAGCTGATCTACCCCAGCAGCTGAGCACTGTGAGCAGTGTCAATGCTAGTATTACTAATAGACATGTTGGCAGTGTTACGGTCCCCGTGCCAGTGTGACTCGGTGACAGTTGCTAGCTGATCTACCTCAGCAGCTGGGCAGTACTGCCGTAGTACAGTGACTTCATCTCGCCTCTTAACAAACATGTATACATTGTGTGCGCATGCACCGTGTCACCGCATACATGCAGACTTCATCTCGCCTCAACATGTATACATTGTGTGTGCACCGTGTCACCGCATACATGCAGACTTCATCTCGCCTCAGCATGTATACATTGTGTGTACACCACGCAACCGCATGTGTGCTGACTTCAGCTTGATCATCACTGTTCTACGGCAACATTTCAAGTTTCAAGCATTCTTTCCGTGTCTGCGGGCGTTCACGCTGGTTGAGGTGCACAGCGGGGTGTATTGACACCAGTGTGTGATTTCCGATAGTGGCACCGGTTCTGCTGTCCGCCTGGCAATGTTGCACTACATGTCTACACACTGTAAACTGGAATAACGCCAGTGGACTGCTATGGCGGCAGTTTACTCCCAGTTGATGCAACGCCCAGTGCTGATTCTCTTCCGTCACTGGACCAGCCTCAAGTGGCGTGTTGCATCCTGCGCCCGGCCCTGCGGCCACTGTACCCGCTCTGCTCACATGCTGCAATCTGAGCATGCTCTCTGAGTGCTCAGTGACGCAGTCGGTGGTGGCTGTGCAATGCGGAAAGTCATGGTGCCAAGCGATCGCCAGCTGGAGTTCTGTTTGACACGAGAGTAGTGATCTGTTGATATTGTTATCATGGCTACACCAACGTTGCTGCTACACCATCCAGCATCATATTACGTCATCCCTGTCCTTGTTGGTTCTCTGCGCTTGAAGACGTGACTGCCTCTCTCTCTCTCTCTCTCTCTCTCTCTCTCTCTCTCTCTCTCTCTCTCTCTCTCTCTCTCTCTCTCTCTCTCTCTCTATCTCTATCTCTCTCTCTCTCTCTCTCTCTCTCTCTCTCTCTCTCTCTCTCTCTCTCTCTCCCTCCCTCTCTCTCTCTCTCTCTCTCTCTCTCTCTCTCTCTCTCTCTCTCTCTCTCTCTCTCTCTCTCTCTCTCTCTCTCTCTCTCTCTCTCTCTCTCTCTCTCTCTCTCTCTCTCTCTCTCTCTCTCTCTCTCTCTCTCTCTCCCTCTCTCTCTCTCTCTCTCTTTCTCTCTCTCTCTCTCCCTCTCTCCCTCTCTCTCTCTCTCTCTCTCTCTCTCTCTCTCTCTCTCTCTCTCTCTCTCTCTCTCTCTCTCTCTCTCTCTCCAGTTTACAGTATGTTGGTGCCCCCCCCCCCCCAGTACACAGTGTGCAATGGGCGGGCACTTTTCCTTGTCCACTTGTCGCTGGAATTGCTAATCTCACCGCTGTTCTCCTGTTTTGTTTGTTTTCTTAACACATTTGGCCAGTGCTATTTTCATTGACTAACTGGACTGTGAAGACCTGCTCCCCACTTAACACATGTGCCTATCAGATACCGACTTTGATCCTATCAAAATAGATACACATCTTTATTTATTCGTACCGTTTACGTACGGCTCACATAACATGCCCGTTTTCGAACTGCTGGTTTTTCGTCGTTGTCGTCTTGGCCGCCCCCGTGTGTGCGTCTTGTGCTGAATCGCTATGCTATGCCGTTGGTCATTTTGTTAAACACGCGTACGGTGTCATGCTTGTTTACTTGTGGCGATTTGCTAGTGTTGCCACGGCGTCTGTGCTTGGCCTGGGTCGTGCTTTAAATGCTCCCATCGTTGCGTGTGTCGTCCGGCTTCTGTTGTCGGCACGGCAGAATGGAATTGTTCGGTGTGCATAGTATTTATTTGCTGTCAATATCATATCAACCTCTCATTATTTATTCTAATAACTTAGTTGTCAATATGACTGTATGTTGTCAGCCGATATGCCAGCTGTGTGTAGGCGTGCACCGGGTGGATACTTGTGCTTGTATCACAGTGCTGCTAGTACCTGGTGCTGTACAGAACACGGTAGCAAGTGGAATCATCTGATTGCTCAATTGTTTGGAAAATTGGACCCAACTGGCCCACATTTCATTGCTTCAGTTCAAAATCGCAAGATGAAATCGTTGATACCGCGGCTGCCGCACCGGTTCTCATGCCCCTGCTGGAGTGGATGTGGCACTGGCTGTCTCCTAGGCAACAGCTCGAATGTTCTTGTTGCAAGGCTGGCTAATTCATTTATTCATTCATTCAGACTTTATTTGAAAGGATTCTCCAAAGACTTTTAAAAGTAAATGGATACTGAGTACTTATCATCACTAGTTTGAGGGAAAGACACAAACGGGAAAAGTCTGAAGAAAAAATTGACTCGAACCAGGGACCCTCGCTTGTAGCTAGCGATGCTCTAACCACTGAGCTATGGTGTAGTCATCATCCCAGCAGAGACCGTTCAACATTTTCTTCATACTGCGTAACTCACACTTCCTGTGAATCCACACAGGCGGGGGGGGGACGCAGCCCTCACTGTAACCGGCCCCACACTTCACGTACAAACTAGCACGAGTAGTACTTATCAGGGGAGTTTTCTGGAAGGGTGGATGGAATGAAAAGGAAGTGAAGCTGTATAAACAGTGTAGTACATGCGATCTGTAGCGCGAATCTTTAGTACAGTAGGTGTTATTCTGGTAATGTTCTTGTCCATGTCACTGCACTGATGGTTTCAGGATCAAAATCGCAGTTCTTGAAATTTTAGGCTCTGTTTTGCTTTGTTTTATGCTGAATGACGCAAATGACTATGTACCAGCATTGAAAAAATAGTGCCCACTCTTGAATAATGCCCTCTTTTGAATAGTGTCCCATCTGCGATGGATCATGGACATAGAAAAAATAGTTCCCCATGGGGCACTAATCGCGCGAGTGCGGTATGTCTTTTGCAGACCTGCCAACTTCTTTTTCCATTTTTGTCCGTAGTTGCTAAATCTCCCTCCAGTTTGGGTAAACAGTGGGGAGACCTCCCTCGGGGTTGGGTTAGCAGTGGGGAGACCTCCCTCCAGGTTGGGTTAGCATGGGGAGACCTCCATCGGGGTTGGGTTAAAGTAGGGAGACCTCCCTCGGGGTTCGGTTACCAGTAGGGAGACCTCCCTGCAGGTTAGGTTACCACTGTAGGGAGACACCCTCCAGGTTGGGTTTAAAAAAAAATGAAATTATCGTGTCCGCTCCCGTAGGGAACTCACGACGGCCGCTAACACCCGGTAAACCCTAGCGGCAGGTGCAGAACCTACATGTACATGTTCACTAACGGTGGGGGCGAGTACGAGTGGATACCGTCTCACAACCACTGGCATGCACAAGTGCCGAGAAACCCCATTTTTAGCCGCATCCAGGTTGGCCGTGGGGTAGCAGTAATGAATACTTGCCGCAGAAATTGAATCCGTGCCAAGCAGGGAGGGTTTCATTCTGATCAGAGACGGGCAATTGTAAGAAGATGAATCTAACAAACAGCTGCAAAACCAGGAGATCTCACGCCTGATAAGGACTAAGGAGATAGCACCTCAGCTTTTGGCACATTCTCAACCCTTCCAATCTGTTGGCTGCAGCATTAGTGTCACGTCGCGTGCAGCCAGGTCTTTGTCATCCTCAAAGTCGTCTTTTATTAATATTTATGTTCTACCCTACTAGTACCTTACGTTTAGACGACGTGGGTCATGAGTCACTTCAACATCGAACAAAGAACAGCACTCAGCGTCTTTGAAGTAACGTTAGTTTGAAGACTGAGGTTTGTCTCTGAAGAACCCTACTCACAGTGCTAGCAATCGGGGGCAGCAAACTCGTTATGTTTTGTTGGTGCCGCCATAATTCTATTGTTAGTATTATTGTGATCGTAGTGGCCGTGAGTCACAGCACAGTGCACTGAGTCTGTAGTGGCATAATCAGGGAGTAGTGCAGTATTGTACTGCTCGGCTTTGGCCACAAATAAACTCATAATCCTGATAGTAATACAGGGCGACGGTGATCTTATCCAGCTGGGGGAGACTCAGAGCAAGGACGGTTGCACAGAAGCCGGTAGAAGTGCTTGACCTGCAGTCTGCAGTGCAGAACGGCCCAGTGTGATCTCTTGAAAGACGCGCTGACCATGTCAAGACAACAGGCATCAACATAGATGCTGTCTGTTGACATGGTCAGCGCGTCTTTCAAGAGATCATCACTGACATCAGCATTACAAATGCAAAGCGTGCGCGACGAGATGAGCAAGCTGACAGGCGATGACAGTCACTCGTCAAGAGCACACTCACTCAGCTTATTGGTAGTCTAGTTCTAGCCTAGCCATCCAAGGTTCTGAGCAGGGAGTAGTACTAGTACAATACACTCCCTGGTTCGGAGATCATGCCATGGGCATGGTTCATTGATTTTAGACTTTGGAGCTAAATAGTACCCCAGCTGCACGGCCTGGCGATGCATTCCACCAGCAGTGATGTGGTGCATGCGGCCTGCCAACAATGACCCTATTATTCCTCCACATCATCCATGATTCATGCGCTACCAAAGGTCAACAATAGTCATGTACATCATCATCATGTACGTCCAGCCTGGTCACTACTTCAATACTACATTGTACTAGTACTGCTAGTACTGCTAGTACTGGTCTGATCATGCCAATGAATGAGCTCACAGCAGATGAAGGGCAGTTTAGAGGCCTAATCTTAAAATACCAACTGTCCAAGTCGGAGAAGGAGTAAAAGCTGGCAGGCATTATTGCCATGCCTCTTTTTAAGTTTCACAGCGTTGTGAATCCTTCACCTGTGCACCTATACCCAGGCTACAGCCTTACAGGCTAGTACTAGTACTAGTAGTACTAGTAGTGATGACCCATGACTATCGCGTCGGTACAATGTATGTCAATGACACAAACCGTGAAAGTCGGGCAGCTATCTGTTGTTACTTGGAGTAAAGTCATGTACAAGTCAACACCTGAACTGACTGTTTAGTGTTATTGTTTCAGTGTTGGGAAGAACGCGTTGACCAGCACTGCACGAGAGCACTGCATCATCGTGTGATGCACTGATGGCCGCATTCGCCGCAGCGTACTGAGCGTACTTGTACTAGTTGTGAAGGTATCGACAATGTACTAGTAGTCTGGAGCAGAGCTAGCTGGTGTATCATTAGAGATAACAAGTGAGTTAGGGACTTGGGGTAGAACGATCGGTCCCTGTGCCGCCGAGACAACCTCACTGGCACATCATGATAATAATAACAAGAGTACATAACCCCATGTACTCTTGATAACAATAACAAGGATACGAGGATGAAAAGTGTTTTCACGCACTAAGCGATCATCAGAAAACAGTCGATGATCGCTTATAGTGCGTGACACTCGGAGTAAAACTAAAACTTTTTTCATCCTTTTAAAAAAAATATCCTTGTTGGAACTACATGCACATGTACATGTAGCTCTAGTCTGCCTTTCGGTATTGAGCACTCTACTCTCTAGTATTGGACAGCCTGGAACCTCCACTCTGTTTTTGATAATAATGATAATGTACATGTACATACTATTAGTGTGTGTACATAATATTATGTAGCATGATGTGTGGAGAAAAGTCCAGTACATGTACATGTACACACGCCAGTTGATACCATGCTTCACACAACAGGCGTATTATTATGATAACGTCAAGAGTAAATCAGCTCCCAGGGCCGAGTTTTTTTTACTCTAACAAAGTCTTGATATCGGCTGCTGTGGTAATTCGTATGCTGTATGTCATAACATAATGGGCTTGTGTCACGCGTGGTGTTGATGTTTCTGCCATTGACATACATGGACGTTCATCGCTAGCGCTCTTCTCGATAAGTAAAGTTTCCCTTGGTGCATGCTTGTATTGTAGGGCGCAGACGAGACTGAATTAGGCTTTTGAAGTAGGCTTCACCCAAGTCACATACATGTAATTGTTGTGTCTTGTGATAGTGTTATTCCGTTGTTGTGTTGTTGTGTTGTGTTGGCAATACAATTGTACATGTAAGCAAGAGTACATAACCATGGCATTGGTTATGTACTCTTGACTTGAGTAAGTAAGCGTACTACTCTAGTATTCAAAACAATGCAGGGTGTACGGTGTTGTTACAATAATTATAACAGCTCTTTAATACTAGTGCTAGGTGTCCCAATCGGACTACTAAGACACGTAGTATCAGTCCATCACTCATCAGTGACAGCAATGCCTTGACTCTGCTGCTCTATATCTGCTCCATCCATAATACAGTCATGTTGACACAAGTACAAGTACAGGTACATGTACATGTACCTGTACAGAAAATACCTGTACACGAGATACTCGTACGATCGTGATGCTGAGCACTGTTGCCTTGGTTATGGGTCAGGACCCTCTACATTGTACATGTACATGGTAAGTGATAATTATTACATGTACATGTACATGTATGTAGACGCAATGCCCGTATCCATAGCAAACAGTCATTATGCGAGCGCTGGGAAATCGAATATGGTCACCAGTCTATTATCCCAAACATGACCTCACAAGGCGAGGGGGATCGACAGAAACGAACTACAGACAGTGTAGATAAGCTAGCGCCATGGCCGTGCATGGCAGAATATGGAACTGATGAAGACGGGCTCGCGTTTTGTGTATTCGGTAAACTCGCTGGCATGCCGCAACCTTGTGCATAGTAGTCCCCCGCCCCCCCCCCCCCCCGCCCCTTCCCAATCTGTAATCTCTTGTACCATCATCCTTCAATGCGACGGACCCCCACGATAGGCGGTCAGCCTTTGGGGCATTCTAATAAAGTTATTCTTACCGGTATTAAAAACAATTATCACCACACACGGCGGTCCCAGCAATACAATGTCGCAAGTCTACAGGTGCTTGGCAACCAATGCAAACACACCGACAACCTAGGAACTAACTAACAGTCAGGTCCGTTGACATGTACATAATCCACTAATCTTGCTCCTGGAATGTCCACTAACCAACAGAACGCTGATAGATCTTTTTGTGTGTGATGGCGTTGACGTTTGAAGGCGTTTACAACCTAATAAATCCAGCACAGTTATGACGGGGAAATGTGTACACAATGTAGGTCGCACCTCTCAAGAAAGCAAAAAACACCCTGAATTCCATCACGATTCACACCCCAAGTACATGTACAGTCATGTACATTGTCGGCTTGCTGTAGTGCTAGCTCAACGAACAACAAACGATTGCATAATTATATGATGCCATGATGGGCTTTCACCTGACGCACAGTACAATCTAGTGGAATTTCACCTACCAAGTACCATGTCATTTCACCTACAATGTCATTTCACCTTATACAGACTGAGTAATCTCCATCAGCGGTGCATGTATTGTAAATGCTGCACCCCAGTTTTTGCCACAATCATGTCAGACGAAATCAGGCGGCTGTCACATGCAGTGTCAGTCGTTGACAGATGAACCTGTGAAGAACCTGGCACGTCCAAGCACTGATATGGTTATCTCATGTGGAGTGATTCCCTCACAGATACACAGGTGGTACTAGATTTGTGCTAGCGGCGCGAGTGATACTGATAAGTGATAGCTATCCCCAAATATTAATTAAATCTCTACTGTCCAAACTGTCAGTACAGGGTTTTCTTATCGTAGCAGCAAGTGCGATCCACACGTGCACTGTATGTATCCTATTAGAGTGTACAGTGTACACCAGGGAGTCGTAAAATACCGGTTGGTATTTTACGACTCCCTGGTGTACATGTAGGTACAGACAGTATTGTGGCCCTGGCACATCAATGAATGACTCGACTGTCGGTTAGTGTAGCTGTCCTAAATCGTGAGGCGTTGGACGCAGCATTCCTGTGAGTGTGAATGCAATCACATCATGATTAGATCACAATCAGGGAGTCGCCCGGATTTCACAACTCCCTGATCGATCACAAACAACATCGGACAGGGCAGGGCAGTTTGATGATCAAAACATGATTGTATTTGTAGCGATATGGAAAAGCGATGATACTCCGCAGATTTCACATTTTGCAGCGCCTCGACGGCCGTAATCATTTTTAGAAAAGCGATCCTGTCACACGCACACGCGCGCAGTGATCAAGGCACACACACACACACACACACACACACACACACACACACACACACACACACACACACACACACACACACACACATACACACACAGTAACCGAATGACACATACACATACAGGTACACACGCGCACAAACATCACACACCATGTGACACACACACACGTACACACATCAGTCATCATACACGCACGCACACACATCACGTACATGTACATACACACATTCGGGACTGGTTATCATCCGGGCTGAGAAGCCTGCGATCGATACTACTGTCCTGACAATCACATGACAACACGCGGTAATCATGCATTCATGGTAATCCATGCGGAACCAAGAAGTGAAAATGCAGCTCGTGTCATGATTTGATTTACAACAGGCGCTAGGCGCGGACCAGCACTGCCTGGTACATGGAACCATGGTGCAGTCTATCAATGACAATAATAATCATGCCACTCACATCAATGTAGTGACATCATGTCATGGCATTCATGATTCAATCATTTCTACAAAACATTACCAATTTACCACTGTCCGGCTGTATGACGTGCTGTATGCTGTATGCTGTCCGGCTGTATGTGCTGTATGTGCTGTATTCATACAAACATGACTTTTGTATTACAATAGGGCTTGAAAGTGATGACGTCAAAACGGCCAGGGAGTAGTAAGTTGACATCAGATTTCTAATTTTGGATCCACTAAGGTGTGACTTTGCTATTGCCTAAGTATGTGGGTGCATAGCAACCCACTCATGTCGCATGCAGGTGTGACTTTTATTTCGCCACCAGTTGTAACCCCACCCCCAGTAGCCAAATCAGTCAGTTTCACTGGCTACATCACCATGCTGTGGGTAAGACCGCTTGAAATGTGCTTGGATCCATACAAAAACTGGATCCAAGTGGATCCAGTTTTTGAATTTTTGAAATTGTTGCTATGCTGTGACGTAGCACTTTCAAGCCCTATGATGATGTATGGGCCAGTCGCAGTCTGGCAGTCACTACACTACTGTCACTAGCCAGCTGACCGTAGTTCCTCCTGCTTCTGGTACCATTAAATTTTGGTACACTACAGTCTACTTGTTGGTCATCTAGTTCAGGGAAGGATCGATTGTTCCGTTCATCGGCACACGTACACAGGCACTAGGCATTCGCTCTCGATCTCCCAAGTCCTACATTGTACATGTACATGTAGATCCTGTCAATACGCATAATGGCATGCCAGTCCTGTGCGCTGGTGAAGATGGAACTACATGACTGTACATGTACATGTCATGTACAGTCAAGTACACGGACTGCTGAAGTAAAGTATTACTAGTATTTTAATAGTTACATGTAGTTGCCCAATGAATGCACGTCCTGCATGATACCTTCTCTAAGTCTAAACCGATCATTAATAACTTATTCACCATGTGTGGAAATGGAAATCATACACCAGGGTACATTGTGTATGATGACTAGAAGCAAGTCACTAATTTCAATGCTCATGACCAGCTGCAGTTATAAACATGATCGTATTAATGGTATAGCACCTGTTGCTTGTGCTGTTCCTTGACAGTGTCCAGTCTGGGCAGACAACACAACCATGACAACACAACCATGATAAGACTAAGATAACAGTCGCAAACACCATGCCCACTTCCAAGAACACAATCATGACATTGTCCACATTCCGCGCATGGGGAGAACTTGGAGAAGTTAGTGAGAAAAGAAGACGTCGTTTTGCTCGCAACTCAATGCCCAGGAGCTAGGAGATGCATGGGATCAAGGCCACGCGTGTCTACATAATTGCATCCTCCTTCTAGATTCTGCCAGCTCTGGCAAAGTGGCAGCCAAGCCATGCACTAGCAGCATACAGCAAAGCCCACCGCGGAAGGTTGTAGTAACTAGTAAGGTCACTGTTTTCGAACACAGTGTCCTCCACCTTGTTTCATGCTGTCAATCTAACAATTGCGTGACTGCATGCCCATACGCCGGCGCGTCTCATCAGAGCTCCACTGAGTCAGTGGAGCTCTGATGAGACGCGCCGGCGTATGGGCATCATAGGGAACCGTGATTAGCGTAAGTATAAACTAACAGTAAAGTAAATAATAATAATTATTATTATCGTGACCGTTCACAAAGGGAACTCACGACGGCCGCTAACGCCCGGTAAACCCTAGCGGCAGATGCAGCGCCTAAACTAGGTGGGGGTGAGTGGATAAGTCTCACAACCACTGGCATTGTACTTCTTTAGTAATGATTGTTCTTATCAGGGTATTAAACTATTACTTTATAATAGTGCGTTCCACTGTAACACGTTTTGGGGCAGAAACGAGTAGAGGAGCGAACAAGAAACAATGGTAAATGCCAACGCAATGGAGTGAAGGGCGTAGGGCGAAGAAGCAGGAGGAAACTATTACACTGTACTGTGTGCGCTGCGCTGCCTTCCCTACACTCTGTACAAACAAAAAGTAACAAATAAATGATCTACACGGGCTACATATGTACATGTCCTGTGTAAGTATTAGTTGTGAGTTGTGTGTCACCGAGGACCTCATTCACACGACACGGTTACCATGGTTACACCCGTTGCTGAAGCGACTACCGCCGTACCGGCAGTCGCGATGCTGTCACATACATGACTGTACTATTCATGGTCATACGGCTAGGCTGAGCCATGCCTGGCACCCCTTCCCAGAACTGAACACTCACCTATCAGTATCACATGTACATGTAGAGGCAAGTCGGACACAAGGAATGCTATTTTTAAACGTACAATGAGTTATTTACATACATGTACACACAGTACATCATGATTCATGGTACTAGTAGTACATACACAGCAGTTTTATGTAGCTCCTACTCAACTGTACAATGGAACCTGTCCGTTTACATTGGAAAACTCCAAAATTCCACGTATAAAAAAGGACGAAATTCAGTTCTCAATGGTCGATGCCTACCCCAGCACCATCGGCATCGTGCGTCGACAGTCAGAACTAACTTCGTTACAAGTAAGTACAGTAACTACTCACGTTAATAGTTTACAGTGTTGCTCAATGAAATCCAGTCGCGGCACTCAAGTACACGTCAGACGTTGCGCAGCCCTAGATCAGGCTAGACCTGAGAACACTGTCACTGGGCTGTGGAATGGTGCAAGGCGCAAACTTACTTGAGTGACGTGACTGGATTTCATTGAGCAGCACTATAGTACTTACTAGTACTAATACTAGTTGTACATGCCTTGCAATTGTTAGATTGACAGCAATAACAAGGTTTATCTATTACTGGTTTTTACCAGTAATAGGTTAACCCGGTTATAGTTGTTCATGACTTGTAAGTAAGTTGTAGAAGATGCTGTCAAGTGATAACAAGGTTTATCTATTACTGGTTTTTACCAGTAATAGGTTAACCCGGTTATAGTTGTTCATGACTTGTAAGTAAGTTGTAGAAGATGCTGTCAAGTGTCATACCCGGTGGTAGGT
The DNA here is from genome assembly GCF_964019385.1 of Sycon ciliatum. Taxonomy (NCBI): domain Eukaryota; kingdom Metazoa; phylum Porifera; class Calcarea; order Leucosolenida; family Sycettidae; genus Sycon; species Sycon ciliatum. The sequence goes on along the minus strand of NC_088651.1, from coordinate 9,004,763 downwards.
ACCCTGGCCTTGGCAGGCCCAAGCGGCCTTGCCCTTTGCCTTGGCCATACCCATTCAAAGGCCATTGTTTGGGAGCAAATGATGCACGGCACTGATGACACTGATGGCGCTGGTCGAGGATGCATGTCATGACGTCTATTGTTCACTGACACCAAACCATTGTCTCAACTAGGTCACTGGCCCATGCACAGTAATGTCAGTATTCTGCTCGACCGCTGTCTAAACCGGTTAATACAATGGTATCTTGCCATTCTTGCAGCTTGATCCTGCGTTCTCGCTTCGTTTGTCAGCTGCATGCAGTGTACAAGTTTAGGGTTTTACGTCGGGCCCTAGACGACGGCTACTTTGGCCAACCGGACAACGAAGAAGTTGTGACCAAAGAGAATGATTTTATTTCTTGCGCATGCGTATGTAGAATGACGTAATACTCAGGGAGTGAGGTCGCTACAGTAAGGCAAAAATATAATAATATGATACATATGTACAAGCGAGAGCGCTGCGTGTATGAAATTTGTTTGAGACGTGGCAACAAAGGCCGAAACAAAATCAAAAATGCAGAAAGCGGAAATGAGAGAGATGCATGACAGAGGCGGTTTAACGTGTCAGAGGTGTGTTAACGTGACAGAGGTGGAGAGCATGTCAGAGGCAGAAAGAAAGAAAAGAGGAAACGTACGCGTGACAGAGGAGTGTTATCATGTCAGAGGCGGAAAGAAAGGAAATGTACGCGTGACAGAGGAGTATTATCATGTCAGAGGCGGCTGCATGTTGCAGGCTTGGCGGGGTACCAGCAGGAGCGCTGCACTGGGGCGAGGCGTGCCGACTGAGGCGGGGACAGATGGAGGCGAGCGCAGCTCCATGGGGTCCGGTGCCGGGCGTGTGCCTGCGTGCGTGCACAGTTGGGCATGGTACGGATGGTGGAGGTGGCCAATTTCCAGCTTGAGGCCAGGACGAATATGGACGACTGGACAATGCCGTGGCAGGATAGCGGGGTATCCAGGTGGGCCGGGGAGGGTGGCAGGGGCCACAGCAGCTCCGAGGCAGATCCAGTGCGAGTGGTGGTGAGGCTCAAGTTTTACGTCAACAGCCGGCGATTGACGGGATCCCGAGAGTTGAGGCGAGCAGGAAACTGCGGCGGGCCGAGCTCAGGGATGGCATGCTCAAAACTCCGAAGAGCGCAGCGTCAGGGGTCACCAATTTAGGGTTTTACGTCGGGCCCTAGACGACGGCTACTTTGGCCAACCGGACAACGAAGAAGTTGTGACCAAAGAGAGTGATTTTATTTCTTGCGCATGCGTATGTAGAATGACGTAATACTCAGGGAGTGAGGTCGCTACACAAGTACAGTAGATATTATTGGTTATAACGTGCCCTTCTGATTTTTCACATTTTATCACTATAATTATTATAGTGATAAAATATAGCCGGTACATTACTACAGGCGATTTTCAACTGCGCGCGTCATACATACACATTATACACGTGTGGGTACTCGATCGCGCTAATGTAGCGTACTGATACATGTACGTGATGGATGCTACTGCACCTTCTCCAGTCTGTAGAGTGAAGAACTTCTTGGCCTAAAGGCATCATCCAGGAAGCACCAGACCAGAATACCCTACGACAACACACATGTGGCTCCAAGTCGAGATATCAATGCCTCACACTCGTGTGTTTCTATCACTATAGACGGTAATTTTTCTGCACAAAGAGATGTTTTGAATGGTGATTCTGTATCCTTATAGCCGATTTATCGCTATATATTATATATTGGTTACATAGCAGACTCAGCGGGGGACGTTCAGGTTGGTTGTAACTCTGAGTTTCATGCCGCTAGGCAATCATCAGACAACTGATATATTGGTTATAATGATAATTTGACAAGCTTTTTCTGGTTTTGCTTTTGATATTTTCATTTTGCATCAATATAGCCGGTTTATCACTATGTCCGATGACTTTATAACCGATATCCACTGTAACCGGGAGCAATGCTCGCCATTCATGTACAAATGTACATGTACGTCTTTCCTAGTTCCTACAGAAAACCAAAAAATACTGAACCGAAAGGCAACAGCACCTGGTGTATGCGCGCATGTGTGTAAGAGAGAGAAGGAAAGAGAGAGAGAGAGAGAGAGAGAGAGAGAGAGAGAGAGAGAGAGAGAGAGAGAGAGAGAGAGAGAGCGCTACTTTTAAAAATCATTATTCAAGAGCTCATAGCCAAAGCCACTCGGTTGTTGGGAAAAGATGGTGAGCAGTGTGCTGACGTTTGGAGCTCAGGGCTGCACTTCATTGTTGGTAAACATTATTATGAACATGGACATTTATGTACATACATGTCCATGTACAATGTACAATGTAGATAATGACACATGTACATGTACATGTAATAATGACAGCACTGGTAGGGTGACTACCAACTAGTACTGGGCCAGACACAGTACTCGATTTGTTCAGACGCCATGATGCATTGCTGGGTTTGTTTAGCTTGTGCTCACCTAGTACATGTACATGATTGTTCTAATAGTAATACTTGTCTGACTCTGCAAAAAACATGCTACTTTTTTAAAATATCAAACAGGGAAATTGAAAGGGTTCTTGTTACATGGAAAGGAAAAGTATGTGAAGAGCGCGAGGAATACAGCATAAACTACATTATGTAAAGAAAAGTACAAAGAAAAAGTGTCTTGCTGTTACTCCGATTTCCCTGCACGAACGTGAAGCGCCCAGATGATCTGATGATCGCGTTGTGCATGAAGCTCCGAGTCGAAGCTGTAAAGACAGTTTAGCTGTCGCTGTCGTTCTCTTCCTGTCCTGATCCTGGACTCCTGTACATGTGTACATGTACATGTACATGTACTGGCACTAGACAACGACTAACCTACACTACAGTCACGTACATGTACATTGTACATGTACGTGACTGTAGTGTAGTGGTACCAAGCTTTTTTTGTTTTGTCAATACGACTGATCACACAGTACAGCATGGTGCTGCGTTCCCAAAAATAAGCAAAACAAAATGGACAAAACACAAACAAGCAACTAGAACACGATAAGCAACAAACGCACAGGATCAGGAGGGAAGCAAGAAATGGCAACAACCACGCGTTAGCGAGATGTGGGCATGGGCTTCCGACACTGCCAGAGTGTGGGATACCTCATTTTGTAGTAAAAAGTACTAAAAACTAGGGCTCAAACGGTCACGGTTTTACCCCTAAGCTAACGGTCGGTTTACCGGTTATGCCCTATAAGTATAACTTAAGCCACGGCAATCCGTATATTTGACTCTACTCATTCAAAAAAATGTACCCTATTCAGTACAACGCACACATGTACACTGTACATTGTACAATCATGTACATTGTCTTGCATGCTCATTCATACTGTACAGTCATACTCTCGCACCAAGAGACCAGAATAAAAATTAATAATGATTATGATATGACCGAGTTGACCATGGTTGACAGCCCAGAAATTGCGTACGGGAGCGACATGTCGACAGCCTGCGAAAGTGCATACTACCGGTAGTAGTAGTACTTTGCAACGACCTGATACTATACTAGTAGTAGTACTTGAAAAATTGACAGAAACGTTTCTGCGTATAAACCGTTATCGTAACCGGTCTGCAACCGGTTAACCGAACTACTCGTTTGAGCCCTGCTGTGCTAATGCTAGAAACTGCAATACTCGTCTAGCTGCTTCAAGTGCTCGCAAGCTTGTTATGTCTGTAGCTGTGGTAATCTAGATCTAGTGTCAGTGATGTCATCGCTTTAGAAAAAACCCCGCGGCGCGATCTAGCCTAGACTAGCTAGCGTCGCCTGGCTGTAGATCTAGTACTAGTACTACTACTAGTACTAGTACTAGTAGTACAAGTACTAGGGAGAAAGGTATAAAAGGCATCATAATCTGCAAGCGATCGCAGATCTTTTGCGGGCCGGGCCGGCCCTCAGCTTGGGGGGCTCGATCGGAGACTTTGTGCGAAACTATTGTGTGCTACTACTACTAGGGTCTTGGGACAGACCTAGTCACCTAGTGTAGTACTATTAGTAGTAGTAGCAGTGCCAGTAGTACTTCCACTGGATTTGTGAATGCGTCTTCACTAAAAATTAATAATTGCAATTTTTTGCAACACTCGACTCTGATCTGATGGATTGGTGTTCGCTGAGTACTATAATAATATTACTAGTATTCGAGTTATGGTCGAACCAAGCAATATCCTAGTGAGCTATGCCGGTGTGCATTGCTTGCAAACGGGGACGGAATCGCTAACGTGCTGCAAGTGCAACAATCTGCTACGCTTCGCAGTCCAGTCGAGTTGTGGGTGTCGTCACTGCAAACGATGTTTTGCCGATGCCATCGAGGAATATAGGTGAGTGTTTTCTTTCTAATGCTAGTTTTATGTCTTAGTGTTAGAGCTTCGCTGCATGGACAAAAGGGAGGGCCCCTAGTTCGAGTCCTGGTGGTGGCAGTCAATTTTGTGAAGACTTCCCTGGCCCTCCTCAGCTACTAGTACCTGAAACTTAGGATTTTTTGATTGTGTGTGTGTGTGTGTGTGTGTGTGTGTGTGTGTGTGTGTGTGTGTGTGTGTGTGTGTGTGTGTGTGTGTGTGTGTGTGTGTGTGTGTGTGTGTGTGTGTGTGTGTGTGTGTGTGTGTGTGTGTGTGTGTGTGTGTGTGTGTGTGTGTGTGTGTGTGTGTGTGTGTGTGTGTGTGTGTGTGTGTGTGTGTGTGTGTGTGTGTGTGTGTGTGTGTGTGTGTGTGTGTGTGTGTGTGTGTGTGTGTGTGTGTGTGTGTGTGTGTGTGTGTGTGTGTGTGTGTGTGTGTGTGTGTGTGTGTGTGTGTGTGTGTGTGTGTGTGTGTGTGTGTGTGTGTGTGTGTGTGTGTGTGTGTGTGTGTGTGTGTGTGTGTGTGTGTGTGTGTGTGTGTGTGTGTGTGTGTGTGTGTGTGTGTGTGTGTGTGTGTGTGTGTGTGTGTGTGTGTGTGTGTGTGTGTGTGTGTGTGTGTGTGTGTGTGTGTGTGTGTGTGTGTGTGTGTGTGTGTGTGTGTGTGTGTGTGTGTGTGTGTGTGTGTGTGTGTGTGTGTGTGTGTGTGTGTGTGTGTGTGTGTGTGTGTGTGTGTGTGTGTGTGTGTGTGTGTGTGTGTGTGTGTGTGTGTGTGTGTGTGTGTGTGTGTGTGTGTGTGTGTGTGTGTGTGTGTGTGTGTGTGTGTGTGTGTGTGTGTGTGTGTGTGTGTGTGTGTGTGTGTGTGTGTGTGTGTGTGTGTGTGTGTGTGTGTGTGTGTGTGTGTGTGTGTGTGTGTGTGTGTGTGTGTGTGTGTGTGTGTGTGTGTGTGTGTGTGTGTGTGTGTGTGTGTGTGTGTGTGTGTGTGTGTGTGTGTGTGTGTGTGTGTGTGTGTGTGTGTGTGTGTGTGTGTGTGTGTGTGTGTGTGTGTGTGTGTGTGTGTGTGTGTGTGTGTAGCGATATCAGACGAAAAATGTTACTTGAAACCAGAGGAATGAGTGATATACCAATCGAATCAGTATCCAAAACGCTCCGTACTGGTCAAATTTTAGGTGAATCCAAGCTATGGAAGCGGTATTTATACGCCCTCGAAGTAGGATGACAGGCACCCTCCATTGTCGTGCTGAGGGATGCACCACTGCATACAAACAGCAAGAATCGATGGCACAAAAGCCGTCAACTTGCCCAGTGCGTCATGAGCGGTTGCCATGGGGAACAAAGTGCAGTGCTGAGGGAAAGTGCAAAAATTACGACGAATCCGTACTCCAAGCAACAAAATTAATTAGTTCGTCTCGCCATGGACGGCAAAGGACAACACCTTGTCGGAATCAAGCATTTTTGTTTCTCTATCGCAAAGCTACTAATGTAGTATCGAACAACTACGCCAGTGAGAATCCAGGAACATTGGGACGTGTTTTGTACAGTTATTTTCATCGTTCACCTTGCTCTGTTCCAAGACCAGTCCATTCGATATCGTGTCGATTTGGTTTACCTCGAGCTGCTTAGCCAGAGATGATCCAACGCCAAAATCACGTTGTTCCTTTGGGCCTCTCATCAGAACTGAAACCACTACTTGAACACGCACGTAGACCACTCATATGTACCCTGTTCACATAGGTGCGCACAAAAAGATCAAAAAACTATGGTGCGCAAGCAAGCACGGCGACCAAACTTTGCAAGAAACTAAATTCAAGGACGCGGAAGACGATGGTGAGCGAATCCAAGGCGTGCACCGATGCGCAGGGACCGGAAAAGCCAAACGAAAATAACCTACTTTGGCTCAACGGCAGCTTCGCGAAAACACAACGCAAATTGCTAGTTCAAACTCTGAACAGGGGCTTTCTCTTTGCTCTTCGCCTTCTTCCTCTCCAAACATTTCAAAAACAAGCTTGGGCTGCTGTACGAGTCCATGGAAGTATGCTGCTTGGACGCCCACGCGATTTTTTCAGCCTGGTGCAGGATCACGGTCGTGTGCCACGCGTGACTGTAGCTGGTATGGTCAGCCCTGCGACACGATTTTAGGGCGATTACGTAACCACTCTGACATCCCTAGTGTGTGTGTGTGTGTGTGTGTGTGTGTGAGTAGTGAGTTGTGAGTAGCAGAGTAGTGCTGCGGGATTTGTTGTGTTGCAGTGTGACACAGCACAAACATACTTATACACACACGCAGCGCACACGGGTGTGACCTATTAGCGCACTAGTAGTACTAGTAGTAGTGCTATAGTATACACTGGAAGTACAACCCTAGTCACTAGTGAAGTGGCGCTTGTACCTGTACTTGAAAGCCGCCGGCACAAGTGCTTTCTTGAACAAAAAAGTTGAAGAGCTGGGACCGCAGTAAAGTTCTAGACACTACAGTACACTGTAGTGTTAGATAAGATACATGTACACTTCACTTACCCCTGGAATGCTGTACACTTCAGTTCTGGAGCTGTTAAGGGCTTGTTGATCAGGTTAGTGTTGTATACAATCATGTACTTCGAAGTACTGTGTACTGTTCTCTGACCAGCGTGCTACTTGTAATAATATGCTGACAGTGGATGAGTCATCCTACCAATTTTGGTGCTGTCAGCCTGTCATGCGTGTGTGCAATCTTTCTATCACGTGAAAAATATACATAATAATTAATTGAGGAAATATTGCGCCACTGTGCCAGCGTAGCATTCAGGTGTGATTGCCCAACCTGCGTGAATGCAGCTCTCGCCCAGTGGCTTCTAGATTCGGCCAACAGTTTTGTTTGGTGGTGATTTCTCAATCTAGCTGGATGCAGGGAGCAATGCTTGGTGAAAGAACGGGAAATATTACTGAATCGTATTGTGTGAAGGGATGGGGTAATCCTAATGTGCCTGCCCTGGCTTGAGCAGTCACATCATGGCAGTGTTTTAGTGATGCAACAGTGATTGTAATGAGATGATGGAACTTCCGGAGACGACGACTGTTTGAGAGCATATTTTCAGTATAGTGTCATGTATGGCGTAATCAGATGCAATAATTATGTCATCATGAGTCGACGACTGAATTGACCTGCAGGAGAGTGTATTCTACCCAGTAGATAGTAGCATCATGAGTGACGTAACCAGATAAGAAGATAATGATGTAATCTGAGGAGACTATTAAATTTTATTACTAGTGTACGTGGCAAGGCGGAATGGTGGCTGCAGGCATGGTGATGAGGTCACTGCATGCGGCGGATCTGTTGCCGGTAGTATGTGTGTGTGTGTGTGTGTGTGTGTGTGTGTGTGTGTGTGTGTGGGTGGGTGTGTGTGTGTGTGTGTGTGTGTGTGTGTGTGATGTGCTCCCAACATTCATCTGTAACTGAGCTATAACGGGCTCGTGTGGTGACAGGTGACGCAATCAAGTTGGGCTGCTATGAATGACGTGACTTGATTTCGCGTAATGTTCTGGGAAAAATCTCGAATGAAAAAGAATTTTCCTGGAATGTCCACGGTCATGTGACATGCTGGTCATACTATTATGGTGTGAGCTGAAGGCTGGTAAGAAATGATTGACTATTATGCTATGCTCATGCAACGCCATCATGTCAGGTGTTTTCATGGCTCTGTCCGGTAACGTTGTTCACAAGATCATGTGTAAGCAGTGTCGTGACTGCAGTCAGGTGTTAAGCAGCTATGGTACGATGCAGACAGACGTGTTGGCGTCATCCGTAATGATTCGACTCGGTTAGGTGATAGGTCAGTCAGTGTGCACATGGTGTGTATGCATTGACACTGCCCATCCTAGCCTGGACAATATGGTACCAACTATGGAGGGGTTAGACGGCTTTCCCTCTCTCCCGATTCAGCCATGCAAGGAGGTTTTCTTTTCATGACCTCTGTAATCCTACCGACTGTTCCTGTAACTCTACCAAACCATATAAAACCAGGCAAACGCTTTAGAATGGCGCCAGTCCCGTATGGGTTGTGACTCTTGCTTTTTGTCCGGTGACAGTGACAGCGGCAAGAGGTGTGATGTGCGCATTTGAGGGTGTTCTAGCGTAGGCTAGCGCTTTCTCCAGCGTGCACGAGTACGTTTTGCTGATGTGTGCTTGGTCATAGTTATGATCATGCGTACAGGTCAGCTATACTGACTTGTCAAGTATCGTTGCATGGATCCAATCCTGTCATGATTACATGCACACAGTGCTACTATGTTTGGGGGGTAGACTGGAGACATATGTCAGCAGTTGACAGCTGGACGCTCCCTCTGATCTGACGTATCAATGAGCTGCTGCTCAACTGTGGGTGGAGCCGCACTCTCCTCCCGTTCCATGTGTGGAAAAATATATTCCTCAGACGGCATTCTGGCGGCCTTGACGAGCATAGACCAGGAGGGCAGATTCTCATGGTCCCAGAGCTTACACCATTGCCTTAATTGGAGTCCAAATGAGAAGCCGTGTCACCCAGGGCGTAGACTTCATTGGCGTGTTTTTTCTCTCCGTCTGTCTCGTCCCACCTCTACATAATGTAGCAACTCACGATCTCCCAAGGCTAGTGCCTAGTGGTGGCTCAGTCTTGTTGCGTCTGTTATGTGAGAAATATCCGAGGTTCTGGTCTGAGCCATGGTTGATGTCCTTCCAACTGATGCATTCATCATTCAAGGGACAAGGAGAGAGATTGGGGGTGGGGGGGGGGGGAGTGACAGGATGAATGGAGGGGAAAGAAGGAAGAGAGAGAGAGAGAGAGAGAGAGAGAGAGAGGGGAGAGATAAAATACAGGGAGAGAAGATTTGTTTTGGCGGATGATTGTCTTTGCGTGAATCTCGGAGTACCAACAAGAACTTGCTTCACTCTGTTCTTCTGGGTGTATGTGTGCGGGGGGGGGGGGGTAGGTGCGTGTGCGTGTGGAGAGAGAGAGAGAGAGAAAGGGTGACAGTGAAAGAAAAACGAACGAAATAATGAAAATGAGATATCCTGTAGAGTTCTGAGACAAGTTCGAAACTGTAGCCTGCATGGAGAGTAGAATGAGTGAGTGCAGGCCGATGCTCAGGCCACCCGGCAGAGCTGGTGTGTAGTGTGTAACTCGGGTGAACCTATGGTGGTCAGGGTAGCCGAGTGTGTGCCGAGGATTGCGAGAAACTAGAGTGGCAACTTCTCCATGGAGATGAGACATGGGTAAGTTGCCACTCTTAGACTCGTGTCTCACCTCCAGGAGGAAGTATACAGCAGCCATACTGGTCGAAATTTAAAAAAAAAAGCGAAATTAAAACAGAAATAAACTAGAGTGGGAATACCCGATAATAATGTGCAGAATCAGAATGAATTGAAGGAGATCAGGAAAATAACACCAATAATGGCAATATGCATATGCAAATGTAGATGTCGAAGGCAAAAAAACAGAATTAAATTGAGATTGGAAAATGATCATACACGACACACATGGGGAATATGAATGCAGATGAGAGATTGCTGAACACGAGAACTGACAGCACTGCATACTCATGCAATCGACGAACTGATGTCGCAAGCCTTTTCCGAAATGTTCTATTTGCACCTTTCCCTCAAACTAGTGAACGCACTACTTATGATATTCCGTTCTCAAGCTCGCTTAGAGCTAAAGTACTAGCAACTGTAATCCTATCCATGGAGCCCTGGAGCTCACATTGCCAGACCCAGTTACACTACTGGAAATACAGACCGCTGCAGCACTCGAGCACGAAAACCAGGGATCGGATTTCGGTTGCCACCACCCCCGTAATAGCGAACATAGCACATTCTCTCATTCGTACGGCACACCCATACTGAGTTTGCACTGACGTCCTTTTTTCTGTTCTGCCCTGGGTCTTGTCGCATTGCAGGAAGTCTGGAAGGAGAGTCGAGGAAACAGGGGAGCTGATATGTTCAGTGTGTACTGGTCCTATAGATCCTGATGAGAGTTTCGAGGACTTGTTTGCCCGCAAAGAAGTAAACGAACTGAGGATAGCATGCGCGGGAGAGAGTCTCGGCTGCCAGTGGATAGGGAAAGTGGTGGATTATGAGGTAAGCCATTCGACAATTGTGTGTACGTGTGTGTACGTGTGTGTACGTGTGTGTACATGTGTATGTGTGTGTGTGTTTGTGTGCATGTGTGTGGTGTCTTTGTGTCTTTGTGTCTGTCTTTGAGTATGCATACTTGTACTATCATGCATTACTGAAAACTGGCATGCACAGGATCTGTAGTTCTACAGGGTGTTTAGCACGTGACTGATATTCTGCCCGACAAATTCCGCTGCCTACACGCACTTTCAGCCCTGTGCTGTATGGGTATGCTGGACTCGCCACACGGAAGCCATGGTCTGATGATGACGGGCATTGTTCTTCTCCTTCTGTTGCTGCTGCTCCTGCTGCTGCTTCTGCTGCTGCTTCTCCTACTGCTGCTGCTGCTGCTGCTGTTGCTCCTACTGCTGCTGCTGCTGCTTCTGCTGCTGCCGTGCTCCTTACAGAGCCACTACCAGGTATGCCAGTATGTCAGTGTGCCTTGCAGCGAGTCTCGTTGCGATGCCATGGTACCTCGCAACCAGCTATCCCACCATAGGAGTACAGCATGTGCAGGCAGGATGGTGGCCTGCCAGTTCTGCAATGCCAGCATGCGCTATAGAGAGTTAGACGAGCATTTGAAGGAGAAATGCACAAAAATAACGCTCACGTGCCCAAACACGTGTGGTGCCATGGATTTTACAAGAGATGAGGTAAGCCTTGGGAAGTATATGTGTGTGTGTGTGTGTGTGTGTGTGTGTGTGTGTGTGTGTGTGTGTGTGTGCGTGTGTGTGTGTGGGGGGGGGGTGCGTGTGTGGGTATGTGTATTCGTATATGTAAAAGTTCTTCATTGTTGAAATTGACAGGCGCGTAGCAGCGCCGTTGGAGGTGCTCCGGCGGGAGGGTGTCCCCCGGGAAAATTTTGAAACTAGGGTGCAAAATCCTTCATTCTGGGCACTTTTGGCATTGTGTTTATAAGAAAAGTGGTCCGGCCAGAGCTGGCTGGCCGGCCTGGCTCCTACACTAGGGATATCAGCGAACGCACTGCGCAGCCCATCTGCGCAGGTCAGCCTGGCCCATCTACGCGCGGCCGACAAGAAAACTCATGAACACTTTCATTTTTTTGCAAAATAAATCGTGCGAAGAAGATGCACGGAATGGCTGAAAACTAGGCTGAGGAATAGTAGCATCCAGAGACTCTCAAACAAATTCATGGTCCATCGCTTCTGACAATGGCAGCGAAGACATCAGGGAGCTGATTGCAGCAACTCTCTACCAAGCGCGATGCTGGTTACTCACCAGGGCAGGGCGCTTCCATCGCGCAAGAAATGGCCGCGAACGAGAAATGGAAGTCCGATTTTGGAACGATCCAACCAGGGAAATTCCTTGAAAATTGGCCTGAACACCTCTCATACTGGTGTTTCACGATGTGCAAACTTTCAGAGAAATCGACCGGGGAGAACGTGGTGAGTTCGTGGGTCCTCGAGTATCGCGTATGATTTGAATGGTCGCGGGGACAGAAGAACAGTAATTTTACGACTCCCAGCGGTGCAAACAGACCGCGGCTATGTTTTCTCTGTCGGCCACGATCACGTTCAAAAAATCGATGACGCAATGCATGCGCAGAGGCCTGCGCAGTGCGTTCGCTGACATCCCTACCTACACCCCTGGTTCAAGATCTATTTGTGCTTCCACGTGTCATTTTTGTCTTCAGCTTTGCTTTTGTCTTTTGCGTGTGTTGACGTGCCTGTGTGTCTGTTTGTTAGTGTGCCTGTTAGCACTTGGCTTCTGCATGTATGCATGTGCGTGCGTGCATGTATGCATGTGCGTGGGTGCATGTATGCATGTGCGTGGGTGCATGTATGCATGTGCGTGCGTGCATGTATGCATGTGCGTGCGTGCATGTATGCATGTGCGTGGGTGCATGTATGCATGTGCTTGCGTGCATGTATGCATGTGCTTGAGTGCATGTATTGTGTGTACAGTATATGCATGCACATACTTTCTACTGTGCTCATATGATTGAGGTTGTTACATGGTATTTATCTCCCATGTGATTGCTGTGTTGTACATAGATCGTGGACCATCGTAAAACATGCCCAATGGAGCAAGTACACTGCTACTATTCCGGGGCGGGATGCACATATTATGTGAGTACAAGTTACGACGCATTGCCATCGTTACCTACTTGCCATCCATGTTTGTGCAAATTTTGTGCTGCTGCTGCTGCTGGTGGTGGCAATGTGGGTGAGGATCATGCAGCTGCAGGTCTATCAGTTGCTGCTGCCCACATTGTTGCTGCTGATGTTGCGGCTGCTGCTGGTGTTGCTGCTGCTGTTGCGGCTGTTGCTTCTGCTGCTGTTGCTGCTGCTGATGCTTCTGCTGCTGTTGCTGCTGCTGCTGCTGCTGCTGCTGTTGTTGCTGCGGCTGCTGTTGATTGTATCTCGATTGGCTGACCAAAACGGACAAACGTCCTGTTTCCGCTGCAGCTATTGCTGCTGGTTCTGCATTTTTGCTTTTTCTAAAAACGCTATGTGGTCTACCGTGATAGGAAAACTTACTGGAGTCTTCAAGGGCCCGAATCACAGCACTACTGAATGCAATAGTGCTCGTGAGCCGTTCAGCAGCGCTATGCGATTCGTCATTGTTCTCTTTGCTTGTGTTGCAATGTTGTGTGTATGGCAGGGTCCCCGTAACACATTGCCAGTTCATCACGACAACAATGGGGCCTATCATATGCAGCTGGTGTACCTTAACGGAGAAACGGTTAAGCAAACCTGCGCCAAGCTCACCAGCGAAAACACTAAATTACGCAAGGAAAACAAAGACCTCAATGACAAGGTCGTGATGCTAACGGAACAGCAAGCGCAGATGCAAAAGAAGTATGAGGCGGTGGAGTGGATGGTTGAAATGCTCTCCAAGAAGTTTTCCGCTATAGAAGGTAAGTTACTGCTAGTATACACTATATCCGGACATGCACTTAACTGGAAGGTTCTCGTATTGCAGCGATAATCAGACAGCGGCAGACACCCACAATACAGTATGATTATTATAATTATCGAGTTAGACCTGTCATGTGTGTGTGTGTGTGTGTGCGTGCGTGCGTGCGTGTGTGTGTGTGTGTGCGCGCACGTGTGTGTGTGTATGTGTGTGTGTATGTGTGTATGTGTGTGTGTGTGTGTGTGTGTGTGTGTGTGTGTGTGTGTGTGTGTGTGTGTGTGTGTGTGTGCGTGTGCGCACGTGTGTGTGTGTGTGTGTGTGTATGTGTGTGTGTGTGCGTGTGTATGTTGGTCACTGCACGGGTCCAGTTCTTCCTTAGCTATTAATTTATGCTACTAGTAATGCAGTCAGGACAGTGATCAGAGTCATCAGAAGGTGTTTAAGGGCTAAGGGCACGGGCAGCAATTTAAACTACCATTTACTCATCGGCAGTGTCCGCTGAAAGTTGTCAGAATCTAGAGCCAAAACCAGTGTATGTTATTGATCTACAAGGTACCTGTGTCACAGAGTGGTGTCTGGTTGCTGGCATAGTGCCCATGGTGTGTCCCACGCCCGCCCTGTGGATTGTGGTGGAAAGGAGACAGGAGTAGTACTAGTACTCAGCACGAAGTGTGTGTCAGTGATCCGAGATACATTTCAAGGAACACAAGATATTCATTGGTTTGAGGAAAGATGCAAACGGGGAAACGTCTGAAGAAAGTCAGAAGGCGCTTACGGATGTCACACGATGATGCTGCTTTTTTTCTGATTCAAACTCGTTCTGAGCACAACTTGTGTAGCATGTATTGCTCGCCACTTTCCAACATCATCATCATATCACTGCTATTCATCCTGTCCACTGCACTGGACATAGTAGCCTCGAGCATGCTTCATTACACTAGTAAAGTGCGTATGTTAGGGTTGATTCACCCCCTGTGTAGTCCGTATTGTCTAATGGGTGTGTGTGTGTGTGTGTTGTGGTTGTGTATGTGTATGTGTATGTGTATATATGTGTATGTGTGTGTGTATGTGTGTGTGTGTACGTGTGTGCTCATATCTGTAAACAGGTTCTTCAAGTTCTTCAAGTCTAGCACTAGCCGGCAGCAAATCACTTAGCCCGGTGAACGAAGCTCCTGCAGGCCTGCATCAATATGCTGCTGCGCGTACATCTCAGCACCTGCCGGTATCCTTTCCCACCGAACAGCTTGCCCTGACGACCAGTTCAATTGCGGACTCGTCCGGTGTGGCTACATCGACCAAAGACTCCGTTGTGTCTCGCTTTGACCACAGTAAACACAGCAGTGAGCTAGAGCACCTCAAGTACACAACTAACTCAATCATGGATCATTTGCAGCGCGTTGATAAGTAAGTCTCAGTACATGCCCTTATGTACGTCTGCCAGGATTGACGCCTAGGGTGCGTAGCTACGAAGCCATGACCTATGAAGGTGCAGAAAGCCTCACCCCTCGTGCAGAGTTCATATCCAGTAGGCAGGGTTACATACTTGTCGATAAGCGCCTGGGGCTGGTGTCGCCAGAACAGCAGATTTCAACCTTCTCCGCTTGGTCTGCTTACAATGGTCTAGGGTTCATCATTCCTTTGTTTGGTCTTTTTGTTTGTGTGTGTTTGCGTGTGCGTGCGTGTGTCAAAATATACTCTAAAATAGGCCATGGGAAGCTTGGTTGCTTCTCCAAGTTTCCCCACGAAAGAAAAAAAATCCCATCAGACATTGTGCATTGAGGACAATTCCAGTTGCTCCCCCTTCTTTTAATTTCTTATTTCGGCCAGTATGTCTGGTCTGTATACTATGTCTAAGGGGTGAGCCATGATCAAGTTGCCATAGTGGGGTGTGAGGTCCCCACTTTAAACATCCTCTCAGATCCTCATCTGCTGCTTGTGTTTCTTAACACAGTTATTGAGTAGCCGGTAGTAGCAGTACGGACATGGCAACTTTCGTATTATACATTTATCTAACTGTTTTATCATCAATCACCATACCACAACTGCGCTCTCCAGCCAACCTTGAAAAGTTGCCACTGCACACCATCAGCAAAGCGACACATCGGTTGGTATTGAGCTTTGACGATGGCGTGCTGTGGAAACGTCGTGCCGAGGTCGGCTGAAGAGCGCAGTTATCGTGCAGTGGATGATGACAAAATCTGTACAGAGGTGAATGCTGCTGCTCACCTGTTATCTAACTGTTGCGTTTGTTGATGTGTTTCTCTTCTTTGTATATAGCTCTATAGCCATGCAGAATGTTCAACTAGCCGACATGATGATTCGCCAAGACCTGATTGAAGTCAAAGGTTGTGAAGGCATTCTCGTCTGGCGCATCTCCAATGTGGCACGGCGGCTGCAGGAAGCGGTGTCCGGTCGCACTCCATCTCTCTATTCTCCGCCGTTCCATTCGTCACAGTCGGGATACCGAATGTGTGCGCGTGTTTATCTGAACGGGGATGGCTCCGGAAAGAACACGCACGTCAGTTTGTTCTTTGTTATCATGCGCAGTGAATTTGACTCGTTGCTGCCGTGGCCCTTCCAGCAGAAAGTCAAACTGTCCCTTCTCGACCAGACTCCGTTCCTCAGTGCCGGCGAAAAGCAAGACCTCGTGGAGGTGTTCCGCCCGGACATCCGTAGCTCCTCCTTTCAAAGACCAACCACCGAAATGAACATTGCCACCGGCTGTCCTAAGCTGGCGCCAAAATCGTACCTGGCATCGGATCGGTATGTACGTGATGACACGCTGTTCATAAAGATTGAAGTCAGCCAGCGTGGTATCAACCCTCCGGATAAGCCAATGCTGGACTCTACCACTGCCTAGGCAAGATACCGCATGATTTCCTGTCACCGGTGTCGGTGGTGGTTAGCTGCAATTGTGCTCGGCGCTGCGCCTCTGGTCTCTCACTACCAGCCAGGCACACCGGCACACACACACACACACACACGCACGCACGCACACACACACACAAAGACTTGACGCAACACGTACATGTGTACATGAGCGTGCAAGCGTGTGTTGCCGCCTGCAGACGCGGCACTCTCCCGCGGGGTGGATGTCCAACCTGTCCAACTGCTCGGTTTGTGCGCTCCCTCTCTTTGAACATTGACATGGTCAGAATGCCATCAGGCTGGTATCTCTGAGCGGCTGATGTCAACAGCCATCTGAGTGATCCGTGCCATGCTCGTTTGTCCTATTGTTAGTTACCTCCTCCTATACGTTGCACAACCTTTTCCAAGCTGGCCTGCATGCGCCCTCGTACTCACCTATTGTCACCTCTTGTCTCCTTTTGTTCCGTTGGCCTGGGTAGCTACTTTGTACTTTCCCGCCCATATCTGCCATAGCTACCCAGGCCCCTATATCTTGCCACCCTCACTCGATCTCTCTCTCTTCCACAATGTAATCGTTTCGTTCGTCTTTGTCTCCGTCTCTTCGTCTATAGTAAATGTTGTTCCACCTACCTGTTCCCGTTATCCCTGGTGTCTGGAGAGTAATCGTCCTTGTTCCTACCCAACGCTAGTAACAATGTCTCCTCTCACCAAGCGCCATGTTTCTGTTGACTTGCCGGTACTCCATTTCCGTTTGCCGGAGGTGTAATCCATCTTCCGCCCATCGGCTCTCATGGACTAGTATGATTATCCTATCCTGCAGGCGTATCCTGCTGGAGTATCCTGCTGGAGTTCTAACAATAACTTATGTTACTCGTAACTCTACCCTTTTTGGACATCACATTATAATCATGAATATGAAAAGCATAGATTATCCATCCAACTTCTAAACAAGATCAGTATCGTGAAGAGTAAAGTGCAGTTCTAACTTTTAATTAATGACCCGAACACTTGTGGCGGCTTGTGCATCTACTCGAAGTCATTGTAGTTTTACTGTTGGGCATGCCCTAGAATTTATCGCCTGGTCTCGCTTTGATGACGGCTGTTGATTGTGCCACTTCTGCTGTAGTTTGCACAGCAATTATTGTGTTTCTATTTAAGTCGTTTATACTTCGGAGCTCATTATCGACTGTGATATCTGTCATTACATTATAACCCACTGTACTAGATGTAAAAGCTCCGGTCACACTCACTCCACTTATTTATCATCTCCCCTGTGACAGTTCAATAACATCACCAAATACAGGTGCTACATATCTATTACTATGCTATCTGAAGTGCAAGTACGGTATTACAATGGAGTTGTGTTTGAGTTTGCCCACTTGCACTGGCACCGCTGTTGATAGCGGAGTTTTGTGTTTGTGTGTGCGTGTGTGTGTGTGTGTGTGTGTGTGTGTGTGTGTGTGCGCGCGTGTGCGTGTGTGGTGTGTGTAATACTATGTTGGGGGTCGATTCACATGGCTTCGCCAGTTGTATGGATTAGACAGTTATCTGGCGCAAGTCTTGATCTGTCTCATTCAGATCTTGTTTGCTATCGTTGCTATAAGAGAAAATTTGTGGATGCACATCCAGTGTACTCAGTATTTGCAGAATTGTGTGCGTTCTCTTGCGACGGGCGTATACATGGTACATGGTGTGTATGTGCGGAGTGTGTTATGCGTGTGTGTCCGTGTGTGTGTGCACGTGTGAAAAATAGGGATTCACTGGCCAGAAAATAATCACTTCAAACAGCTGTGTGGTGGATACCAGGCTAAATATAGTGGCGGTCAATTCATCAGCCTTGCAAGCTGTTGAATGGTGTAATCCCAGCACAAGTTGCTATGTCTAACATAGCTGTTCGCTATCATCGCTTCCGCGATGGGCATGTCTGAGGTGTACGTCTGTGTGTGTGTGGGTATGTGTGTGTGTGTGTGCAGAGTGTGTTCGTGTGTGTGCCTGTGCGGATAATGGCTTTTGAACTATCTCTTTGTGTACTGATCTGAATGGCGAGGCTCAAATTTGAATAGCGAGCTGACAACCATCTGTATGCTTCGATAACTGTGGTGAATTGCATGGCTGATAGCTGGACGTGGTCGGTCAAGGCTGTGCTTGATCATGCTTGGGTCGATGATAGTTCAATACAATGTATTGTTCATGTAAATCTGGGTACAGCATTACTTCGAAGTACTATTAATTTTTTTATTGTTGTTCTGATGTTGGAGAGTTGGTCTTCACACTCAATCTTCACGGGGCTAGCTGTTTCTGCATGCTATCCTAATGGGTTAGCTAATGTAAGCCAGGCCCGCGCCGCCGGAACCAGTCCGGTTTGTCAGGTCATTACTGGACCAACGTTTCTCCCACCAGCACGTGTTTATGATTACAGTGAACTTCGCTACTAACGACTGCGGATATAACGACAATTCGCGAATAACGACAGAATTTCCATGCCCAGAGCAAAGTCCCATCCCACTGTAATACATAATATGTATTACATTATATTATAATGAGACTTCGGGTATAACGACACTTCGCGAATAAGGACACCTTTTTGATGCCCCGCCGAGTGTCGTTAAAGGGGAAGTTAAGGCAAAAACTAAAATTTCACCAGTTGTAGTCTTCGGGGTGCTGAGTCGAATGGTCGTGGTCCGAGGAAGCTGAGACGCTCCCTTCCTACTTGAATCCCAATCGAACTCGCGCACTTCCACCGAAACTGGGTGACTGCGCCCTACTAGATGGGGATTTGTATGCAAAATGTCACTAAAAGCGCCATTTCGTTCTTATAAAAGCACGGATGACCGCGATTGGCCCATATGTTGTAGTCTTTTGGACGCTGAGTCGACTGGTTTTGGTCCGAAAAGGCTGCGATGCAGCGTTCCTCCTTTATTCCCAATCGAACATGGTTGAACAAGCGGTCACGTGCTCCTGCGTACGCCAGTCACCTGGTCACCGTGCCTGCTGGGTACAACTTACTAGCCTGTTTGACCTTTTTTGGGTGCAGTCCTGTCACTCGAGTTGAACCTTGGTGTGAAAGTTGTCGCCTGCTGGCGTGGTGACCAGGTGATTTGGGCACCCAGGAGCACGTGACCGCTTCTTCAACCATGTTCGATTGGGAATAAAGGAGGAACGCTGCATCGCAGCCTTTTCGGACCAAAACCAGTCGACTCAGCGTCCAAAAGACTACAACATATGGGCCAATCGCGGTCATCCGTGCTTTTATAAGAACGAAATGGCGCTTTTAGTGACATTTTGCATACAAATCCCCATCTAGTAGGGCGCAGTCACCCAGTTTCGGTGGAAGTGCGCGAGTTCGATTGGGATTCAGGTAGGACGGGAGCGTCTCAGCTTTCTCGGACCAAGACCATTCGACTCAGCACCCCGAAGACTACAACTAGTGAAATTTTAATTTTTGCCTTAACTTCCCCTTTAAGCGAAGTTGACTGTACATTAATTCTTACTACTGTGAAGAGAACAATGAACATGCACCTGGCTGCATACACATCATTTTAAATTAATAAAACACTAAAATGGACTCCGATGGAGAGCCAAGGATGTGCTAGAGATGTGCTAGAGCTGTTAGCCAGTTAGTTGTAGAACGTCAGTACCGTCGGTCAGTGGCGTGCAATGTTATCGCATGAGCTGATTGTTTAGTAACTTGTGGTGTTAGTGGACATTATAGCGTAACTTGTAGTTTCTTGGTCCTTTTTTGTTAAACTATAAAACACTGAAAGGCCATATTACTGCCGGACCAATCAAAAACTACTTCCAGCAGTCCTGCGGAGATTTTTTTAAAACTTCGGCCACTATGACTACTACAGTATTCACCTCGTTTTGGGGGTTAGGAAGTCGCCACACTGGGGTGGTGAACCCGCCTTTCGGCACTGGGGATACAGCTCGCTCGACTCTGCCTCTACTGAATGAAGAGGGGATCAGAGTGAACCTTCTTCTATATTACTCACCCGGACGTCATGTACATGTACTTGACCGTGATATCAAGAAGGGAGTGGTGAAAAGCCGGGTTTCACGCCTCCAAGGCTCTTCTCCAAAGTCACAATATCAAGGGGATCGAGTCCCTGCCCCTGGCTGCTCTCGTGTTTTTGCTGCCCTGCACACAATACTCGTACTCTGGCTACAAAGTGCAGTTTCAAGTAAATGTAACTAGTTCACACCCTGGCCTGATTCGCACCTCCATATCCAGTGGCAGTAGGACCAGTACAGTACAGGGCACGCACCATGTACCTGATGTCCTGCAGCAGCATGAGGTGCTATTTCCTGGGGGGGGGGGGGGGGGGGGAGAGGAAGAGAGAAGAAGGAGAAAGGACGCTTTGCTCCCTCAGTTTGTCGCGTGCCTTTGACGTTGTAACGTTGGCTACCACTTTGTTACGAGTGTATTCACTAGAGAATGCAGTTGATCAACCACTTCACTTGTCCAGATATACATGTACATGTACAAGTGCAGGTAGTGCATCATTTTCAAGTATTATTCACGCCATGATTCAATCTTTCACCACTGCCGTCTTTCGCACCTTTTAATTAATGGTCACTTGAGATACGTACATGTATTATTCATGCCATGAAGCAATCTCTCACAACTGCTGTCATTTACACCTTTGATTTGTGGGTAGATGAACCAATATCCAGATTTTCTCATCACTGTTTTCGGATGATCGGAAACTCGGAGTAAAAACACTTTTTCCATCCTCTTATTCCTGCTGCAGTACATCATTAATATTCATTATACGCAGTAAAGTTAGCCGGATTTGCGGTCGTATCACCTGACATGACGTGTTTAGGAACACATCAAGCAAATACATTCGCATCGGCGGGCCAACACTTCGCCCATATAATATTATAACGGTCCGTTCAATTCTTCCAATCATACAATAGTTGTTCGTTGTTCTATTGAGGCTCTCATGGAAAGTGTAAAACGTCACTGAGTTTTGGAGATTGAGAGAACAGGTAAGGACTAAGCTATTTTAGTTGGGTTGGGCCTGAAGAGTATTGTCACCGCTCCTCCTTTTCCGGAAAGGCTTAGTATGTGCGGTTCTCCATGCTGCTAAGCAGTACACAGTTACCAAGGGACCGCATTATGTTAACGCTAAACGGCTTAGCTAGCTCCACTGTCACACATCACATCATGACTGGCTGTACCAGTGACCGATGAGGTGGCTTGCAAGGAATACTAGTACAGTGTAGTAGCAGCAACATGCGGTGGTCTGGCAGTGTTTAGTTGTGTTACGCACTGTGCCGTGTTGCTGTTATACATGTATGTATAATGTAGTAGATGACTGCACATTAACATTCACATTCACATTCACATGGGTGTCTTTCTAGGGCTTCACAGATCCGCAGCTAAAGCCAATAATTGTTTCAGTACATGTGTCTGGTTTCTTAGATTTGAAATGTTCATGAGCGTCCGAGTTATCTAACATGTGCGTCCTCAGCTGAGATTTGGTAGCGAGCACGAATCGAAGTGCAGACCACCGTGCGTGTAAGTCGTTATGTCAGCTTCCTTTTGCATTTTATAACTTTGTCTTGTTTGAGCTTGATTTCAGAGATCCTGTTAGATAGAAATGGTCTGTTTGCATATCCGCAGCTGTTTTGTTTTCAATGATACTGCTGAGTGAGCATTGCGTCTGGACTCTGTTTGTTCTGATGGTGGCCTGTGTGGCTGTGTGTCCAAGGCAAGAGGAGCTGTTGTCTGTGCGTGCCCTGCACACGTACACGTTCCAGCCGTGTGCAATGCATGGTGTTCGTACTATACTAGCCACAATGAACTACGTCATCACTACAATAAACCGTCAGTCTAGTCTATTTTCCTGCAGTGTGCATGCATGTCCACCTGCCACAGCACATACCGGTATTCATGTACAGACAATAAAATACACAATCCTACACATGTACACAGTTGCGAGGGCAAGACGCTCTGATCTTGCCCGAGGTCGTCTGTGATTGTGAACAGTCCACGTCACCTGACATTTGACGTCATGATGTCAGTCAGTTTCGAACTACAGTGAAACCTCGTTAAGAAGAACACTGATACGACAAACTTTCGCTTTAGAAGAACTAGTATTATTTTGTAACTTTATTGGATAGATTACTGTGTATTCACTGGGTACAAAATACCGATAAGAAGAACTCCCGTTATTGCAAACAAATACCACCGGTCCCTTGGTGTTCGTCCTAAAGAGGTTTGACTGTACTAGTACTGAGTATGTTTTTCGATTTTGACAGCATGTTTCAAGGCGAGGACGCGTAGTGCTCCTGACAACCTCGGCTGCTCGGTCGACTTCTGGGATGTTGATAAGTTGATAACCCGGTTGGCAGAGTCCCGGTCTTGCGACCATTTGAACCGTATTCGGAAAACCCAGGTTCGGACTCTCGTTACTCTAGGGGTTGGTAGGATTTTTATATTTTATATTTGTGTTGTAGAAGTAGAAAAACATGTTAAAACTACCAAGCAAGGCTTCTGTATAATTATAGTACTGAGTACTAGTACTACCGGTAGTTACTATAAAAATAATACTGTGAAGAAGAGGTTGGTGCGACTTCGGCGATAGTAGGGGAGTGTGTTGTTTCCTACATGGGAGCTCGCGGTTTTCCTGCCGACTTGAATTTTCACTTGACTGACTCCCGACTGCCATCCAGAGCACACGAGAAGTCCATCGAACCGTCCACTCGGCAAACCTGCAAGAAAGCACCACTCCCTGCTCAATACACAGTGTTTCGGGGAATTCACCCCTCATCAAAATAATACTTTCGATTGCATTTTGCAGAAATTTCTTTTGAGAATGCGCAGGCGGTACCACAAGTAGCCTGCAACGTGTGCTACTACATGTCATTGATCAAACTAAAATAAGTCGATCTCCTGGGCAAGAAACAAAGGCGTGTTATACCTTCCGTGTTCTTTTCTTGCACTCGGGAAAGTCCCGTCCCTACACTACAGTACAGCCGCTCGACTACAGTACAGAGCGAGTTGGAGCCTCGCCCTAGGGAATGGCAATACCTCATTCGTGAGCATGAAGCCAGCTCATGACTCAGGCAGTCAGGGCTTGGGCCAGTTGAGCTACATGTACATAGACAGGACCTACAATGTAGGTAAAAAGTCCTGTTTCTGCATTTTGTAAAGCAGAACAGGAGGCAAATACTTTGAAGGAGGTTGCGTGAACGACATCAGCAGTTGATCCAGGATTCGTCTTCTTGGCGAGGTGCGTTGGGAATCGTTAAATCCTCACATTCGTACATTTTACTGGGCATTCAACTTGAAACAGTAATCTGGCTGAAAGAGAGAGAGAGAGAGAGAGAGAGAGAGAGAGAGAGAGAGAGAGAGAGAGAAAGGGAGAGAGAGAGAGAGAGAGAGAGAGAGAGAGAGATAGATAGAGAGAGAGAGAGAGAGAGAGAGAGAGAGAGAGAGAGAGAGAGAGAGAGAGAGAAGGGAGAGAGAAAGAGATAGATAGATAGAGGGAGAGAGAGAGACAGAAAGAGACAGAGACAGAGACAGAGAAAGAGAGAGAGAGAGAGAGAGAGAGAGAGAGAGAGAGAGAGAGAGAGAGAGAGAGAGAGAGAGAGAGAGAAAGAGAGAGAGAGACAGAGACAGAGAGAGTGACACACACACAGAGAAACAGAGACAGAGACAGGCAGAGAGACAGACAGAGAGAGAGAGAGAGAGAGAGAGAGAGAGAGAGAGAGAGAGTGTGTGTGTGTGTGTATGTGTGTGTGCGTCTAAAATTAGTGGCGGTCAATTCATCAGCCCCGCAAGCTGTTGAATGGTGTAATGCCAGCACAAGTTGCTATGTTTATCATAGTTGCTCGCTATTGTCGCCTCCGCGATAGGCAGGTCTGAGGTCTGAGGTGTGTGTATGGTGTGTGCGTGTGTGTTCTCTGTATGCATGTCTGTGATCTATTTCATGAGTCCTCATTGATCTTCCGATGCATCCACGTCATTTTCTTCTCAAATACAAATTCAGAGTTGTCTTGAGCCAAGTGAGGTGTTCTCCAAGCAAACCAGCCAGCCATCTACACACTTCGACCCACTGCCTTCCCAGCGCAGGCACGATTGGTCATACCAGACCTAAGGAGACGAGCGTGTGCATCGCGCAAACAGGGTAAGAATCCTACTAGTACTATCCATGACGGTGATACTAAGCACTGAAGTACAGTGTATATTATAAAATTGTTATGCTACAGCTCCATATAGGCTAGGCCATGCTTCCCTCAACAAGAGAAAAAGTAAAAACAATAACATACAGTTTTAGTGTCCGTCATCATGCAGCGAGGGAGCTAGGTGAGGCAGGCCGAGGATGATAATGCTGATTACGAGGACTTACGCGTAGATCATGTAGGTCGTCACCAAAAGAGGGAAAGTGTGTGCGTGAACAGTATGATTCAACTAGTATACATTATACACATACCTACATTGTAAAAACAACCTCACGCTACATTGTACAAGCTGTCCAAACTCGTTCACAATCGCGAGATAGAGATTGACGTGACGTTACGTCTACGAAACCCCCATGGGGGTGCGGCATTGTGGGTGCACACGGGCTGCCGTCTTCTTCCGTAGTATCCATTTCGATCTCATGCTGGTCCGAGAGCGCTAACCCTTACCTAGTAACCACCAATGCTACTGAGTCAAACTGACATTTACCCCGTAAACGCACGGGTTAGACCTGTGCGTAGCGTCTGTGAGGAGATATGGGGACACTGACGTCATGACACCGTATCAGTGTATCCCTTGACGTCATGTACTCTGTATGAAGCTTCGAAGCATGCATGTCACAATGTACAATGTACTATGTACCTTCCCACACGTCATCATACTAATTCCGTACATGTACATGTACATACGCAGGAGGAATATGCTGACGGGCTATAGGCTAGCCTGGTGACCGACATTGCGTCATTGGGATAGGCATGGTATTTACTGCACAGAGCCTCACACAGGGAGGGTCGTACATGTAAGCAGTGTTGAGCCTGAAATACAATGTACATGTAACTACTTCGAAGAGAAGAGCTGATCGTCTATCCACCATTCCACTGTCTCCAGTCCATCCAGGCACCACTACATCATGTATGTGCATGTACTTGTACAATCTTGACTAGTTCGACGGAAAGAGACAAACGGGAAAAGTCTGAAGAAAAAATTGACTGTCACCACCAGGACCCTCGCTTGTAGCTAGCGATGCTCTAACCACTGAGCTATGGTGTAGTCAATCATGGTATTATTATTATTATAACCTAATACCTGTTCAAAACCAGTATTAGATCAGCCTGCACATGTATCCAGCCTTGTGTTCCATGTATCCAGCCTGGTGTTCCATGGCATAAGGTAACCCGTTGCCACCACTGACTCCTGTCGGGAGTATCATCCCAATTACTATACCATAGAGATCGATGGTTTTAAGCGTTTTTGCCAATTTGACTGATCTATTGCTAGTTCAGAGGGGGGGGGGGGGTCAGCATACCATATTCCGACTCTTGCAGGTCATGAAATGGAAAGCACTCAGTTGCAGAAAATACTTATGCACCTGCGACTGCCTACATTTAGAAAAGCGATCCTGTCACAGCGTCAGCCTTTTGATTATTGTGGTCATGTACATGTACAGTGTATATTGCAGTTCAATGTCTATTCACTGCTACACTGCAGTGAAGGTCCCTGGCTCGAGTCCTACTGGTGGTGACAGTCAATTGTTTTCTTCAGACTTTCCCCGCTTGCATTTTCCCCTCAAACCAATGACTACACAATACGTGCATATTGATAAACTTACACAATTTGCGGACAGAACTGTTTCGTCCTTTGTGGACTCATCAGCGCAGCACAGAGAAAATGAGGCCGAACCTGATAGCAAGGAAAAAATTATATTCATGTATGTACCGGTATTGCTTTTGGAAGCAGGCAAGCAGAAGAAGATCTGCTTTCCATCTCTGAATTCGGTACGATTTGTGACGACTGTAAGGTGTCTCGCGGTGACCACCGAAACAACTAAATACCTTGCCCGCGGGCCGCGTCTAGTGCTGAGGCATGTCGTCAGCATTATCGCCTGAAACAGTGTAACCTTGACTGGTAGAATCTGCGTGCGTCATCTTTGAAAGACTTCGAAACTGTAGTCTTGCACCTGGAGTCCCTGTCTGCTAATTCTCTCTGATGACTACAATTAAGAGTGCATAAAACATTGTTTATGGACTCTTGCTACAATGTGTATAGTCATCGCATGTAAACAAACACAATACTATGTAGGCTACATGGTATATCTACATGTACGTGTTTTCGTACTACAGTAGTATCTATCGTTTTGTCTTCTGCATCTGGTACCAGAGTGGTGGGATGATTTGTCTAGAACCCAGTACAGTACTACGTGTAGATCTACTGCCGGCCATGATGACTGTACTGTTGTGGTTGCAGGTCAGAGACCGGCACTTGAAATCAGGGATTTCATGTCATTAGCCGTTACGTTCCTGGGTAGCTATACTAGTGATGGCGATATCGGTGTACATGTAGCTGTACATGTAGATGTGCAGTGTATTTGTGAAGTAGGAGCAGGTGAAATCCACGTCCGGATCACAGCATCACAATGGGATCGGATTTCAGCAAGCATCTACCGTGCGTTTACCGGACAAATATAGTGTATTCTGTGCGACATGTTTGCGTTATGTCTATCAGTATCAGTATCACTTCCTTCTAGATTGCAGATCTACATACCACTAGACTGCTTTGTCCGCCAGGGGTTTTGTCGTGCTCGGTTCGTAGAATGTATTTCCCTTACAGACTGCAGACTATCCTGATCTTCGAGGAGATGAGTGCTTCATGTGCACTAAACGAATGCAGATCCGATCAAGTAATACTCGTCTGCAGAGACAGACTTAATCAGTGTCTACCGATATATTTTATTATATATATTATTTACATGGACATGCCCATGTGATGTAAACGTTATTATCTAGACCGTTGTCTAAGATCCTCAGGCTGCGTGTAGTGCTCTGCGTCCAGTGGACAGAGCCAGTAAAGTTTATGCATACACAGATGTACATGTACATGTACATCTGTGTAATTATGTGATCATCTGCCCTGGTGAGCGGTGGAGGAAACAGGAAGACGAGCAGGAACGGTCAAATGTCTCACTGTGTCCCTACTGCAACTCTCTACGTTTGTTCAAAACTTCCCGGAAACATGTAGACTCTCTGCTGCTCATGAGAGCATTGCTGTTGGTCATCATGGTCCACGCACAATAGCCTCGTTTGCGTTCAAGCAACGCCGCACTGAGACAGTGCACACGACAGTATTCTCTTTCATTGTTATTCTAGTAGTGTACATGTGTACATGTGCTTATTATGTACATGTTAATTAAATATCGTGATGAGGCCTACCAGTATCAAGGTCAGAACTGCTAATCATCTGCTGGTGCGGAAGAAAGCACTGGGCTTAGCCCTTATCCGGCCGACAAAGTGGACAAATTCTCAGTCACCAGCGAGACGCCGTGACCCATTTTGATGAAACTGTGACTTTAGCTTTCCTTGGGTGAAATTGACAATCTTGGGCTTCTTGGAAAACTTGAGCCATGAGGAGTTCTCTACAGTCCATTCAGAAAAGGTTGAAAAGGTTGAGCTCCCGTGTTTGGCGATTTTGTGGTACACTGTGCAGTGCCGCGCGATTCGAAACTTGAAAAAGGGTCCAAAAAGGCACCTCAACTGGGGTTCGAACCGCAAATGTACTGTTATGCAAGTGGAGTGCACGGCCTGGATTTCCATGGTTTTTGCCCAATTCAGTGCTTTGGGGGCAAAACCTGGCCGAAATCCTATTCTTGCTATGGCTTGCTTTTTGGAGAAATAGACTTCAAAAACACAATTGGAAGAGCATTCCATGGGGCATTGCCAAAAAAAGGAGACGAAAACTCAAAATTTGACCCATTTATGGCCAAAAGCTAGGATATTATCAACCTTTTCTGAATGGACTGTAGAACTAGAAACAGTTTCTAGCCTTCATGCGTAAGCATGTAACTATGCAAGTAGACTGTGCGTGCAGACGACTGGGTCTGACTGTTATGGGCTCCACTCCAGTCTAGTACTAGCTAGTGTTGTGTCTGCTACAGCCTACAGTACAGGCTGCACGGGAAGGACGTACTGTGGCTCTGTGCCTGCACAGTTCCTGCACAGTTCCTGCTCAGTTCATGCACAGTCCCTGCGCAGAGCCTCTCAGATCCTGGCTGGCATCAGGTGGCTACCGCGCACGGCCAGTTGCCAGGGCTCAGGGGATATGATGCCTACAGCCAGTACAGGTAGGTCGTTCACAGAAACAACGGGAAATATGGCGTTTCAATGTGGCGGGGGGTATCCCGTCTGGAATATCCTTACAAAACGTAATGGTATTTTGTCTGCAGGAAGACACAGCAACACATGTGGGACACGCTGGCACCAGGTGGATGCAAGTCTTCTTCGTCGCACACAATCGCGGACGCAATGAAGCGCCATTACATACTCTCTGCACCATGCAGTAGTGGCTGGATTTCCTCTGGAAAGTTTTTTTTAACTTGCGCGGAAGGCGAGACGACCTTCACCCATATACATGTATGTATGCGTATTGTACGCAGCACGACATCAATGCCTTTCATCCAAAGGGAAAGCTACCAATTCCTCAATTCCTGCTGAAGGGGTGATCGGATGTTTACAGACTCAGCAGGAATGCACGCCTATCGCCTCACGTGACACTGAAACTGTAGCGCGTTATTAAATTTTGTTTCTATGCACTCTTCGAAATGGAAAGTTATACACAAGATTAGTGATATCTGAGATAATCTGACATCCGCTTTCGAAGCATTCCCCTTACGTCACCTATTCACAGGCACGCGCGCCAACACACCACACACACACGCACACGCGCGCGCGCATACACACACACACAAACACACACACACACACCCATACAATGTACATGTACATGTTCGCGCATACACACTGCTACTGCAGCGTAATGGCATGCAACAGCAGTTCGAAACCGAAAGCTAAAGTCTTCCTATCGTACTTGCTATCGCAGATTGACGTCATGATATTGACAGTGTGTACATTGCACATGTATGCATACATGTATTAAAAAATAGTTTTGTCAATGACAATAATTATACCTATGCAGTCTCAGGCTCAATGTCTTCATCGCGTTGATGGTGCGAATTGTGTAAGGACTAGTACTAGTAGTAGTACTTCAAAGTAGAATGCACGGAATGACGCGGCTGACTACTCGTCTTACTACGTCATGTGCAGCAAGGTTTCAAACCGTTTGCCTTTACGAATTCTGGTGGAATAGTAGAATCAGGAGTACGTAACCTCCTACGAAATAGAGGTTGCGACTTCGGCGATGATTTTGTTTTAGGAATGGGTTTGCTCCCACACTGGAGCTCGCGCTATTCCGCCGACGACTTGACACTTGACTGACTCACGACTGCCATCCAGAGCACACGAGAAGTCCATCGAACCTTCGACTCGGCAAACCTGCAAGAAAGCACCACTCCCTGCTCAATACACAGTGTTTCGGGGAATTCACCCCTCATCAGTTGAGCTTGAGTAGGCTGAGGAAGATTGTGCTTGAAGAGCACCACTTATAGTGCTGTCCAGGCACAAACATCACCAGGGATACAAACTTACAGAGACACTCCGTTTCCAGCGCAACAAACACCTCGCAAACACCAGATAGCAGCGTGAGTCAGTTAGCGCTCCTGGACGGTGAGAACAGACGTAGAGGAAGAGTACATAACCTCCTGGGGCTTATTAATGTACTGCTGGCCGAATGGATAGAATTCCGATATCGCGATAGGATACAGCAGGCAATCTAGGGATTCCGTGTTGAAGAGGCGTCCAGAGATTTGCCGTGGCATAGCCAGCCATGCGTGAGATTCTCCGCCTCTCCTGTCACCGTGTGGTCCAGTATGGGTGCGGCTGTGCGGGTGTTGTGTTAATCTCCGTCTACTGCACGCCACATAGCGTTGCTGAAGATGCCACGAGTAAACTAGGCATCGCCGTGCATCCGTGTTACAATAATTTGAAAGGCATAATGCCGTGCACCTTCAAGTAAAAAAATTAAAAACGTATTGCCACACGTTAAAGGGGAAGTTAAGCCTACAATTACAATCACTTTTTCACCAATTGTAGTCTTCGAGGTTCTGAGTCGAATGGTCTTGGTCCGAGAAAGCTGAGACTTTCCCTTCCTCCTTTATTCCCAATCCAACTCGCGCACTTCCACCGAAACTGGGTGACTGCGCCCTGCTACATTGTAGATGGGGATTTGTATGCAAAATGTCACTAAAATTAAAGCGCTCTTTCGGTCTTATACAATGTGCAGTGTACATGTACATGTACATGTATGCAATGTCCTCTTGGCGACACGATCATTTCGTCACATTTCCCGTTTTAGGCGATTCGAGGGTGAACTACTTATCTTCTTTTTCGTGGAAACCATTTGTGCAGCAATTCACACCTCTGTGACACTGTGTGAATACGTGTCAATAATATCCATCCACTGTTCCAGCTTGTGGGATTGCCATGGGAACTCACGACGGCCGCTAACACCCGGTAAACCCTGATTGCCATTCACAACTACATGTACATGATATTGTAATTTAGACATTAAGGAGTTCAAGCTTCAGCTTCTTCGTCCTAAATAATCTCACCATTTTCGTCATGCCTCCCCTTGCAGTACTCTCTTTGTTTCTCTCCTTATTATTCAGTTCGCCGTGGTTGGCTACCACCCGACTTCTCATTATATTGGCAGTCTTCTGACGAGCCAGGAGATGTTGAATTAAAAATAAAACATGATATTGTAATTTGTACATGTATAAAAATCACTGCAACTTGTTGTCTTGTAAGTAATTTAGGTGTAAAGTGTGTGTTTTTAATATCTCTTCAACTCCTCTGTAGAGTAATACTTGGAAAAGAACAAAAGAGCATGCTACAGCCTAGGCGGTCAAGTCTGTGCATGTACATGTACATGCACATGCACATGTGTATGTGTGTAATACTATGTACACGGTAGATCTACGTGTGTCTGAATGGGTGTCTGAATGGGTGTCTAAATCAAGACTTACAAACACTAGTACTACTACTACAAGTAGGACAAGTACACAATGTAACGTTACATATTTGTAGCGGCATCCGTCTCTAAAACCATCCGTGTAAAGCCGTAACGGCTTTAATACGTCGTAACAACGCACATACATGTACATGTATGTGCGTTGTTACGACGTAAGCCGTTACGTCTTTACACGGATGCTGTACTGTATATCCTTCCCATGATAACCTGTGTGTGTGTACATGTACGTAGGTTTGCGCACATACCACGTACATGTACATGTGCATGTATCTACCCATGCAGTAAAACTAAAAGACTTGGCAGCTAGCGCGACTTGTAGAACCTGCATAGCAGGATTGATTGATTGTGTAGATCTACAATATACAGCTGTACAATCATCACGTACATGTACACGTACATGGTAGGTAACGCTGGTCTAACACTACTGTGCACCGGACGTCAATAAACCAGCACTGTCTGGAGGTGAACGACCACAGAGCTCAGCCCCTGTTGCGACAGTCAAACAAAACACCCCAAGATTGCATCTTGTCAACTCTACAGCATAATTATTATTGTTGTTTTACCAGATCCTCCTCGACAGTGTATACACGCAGTTTAATACTATTAAAATTTAGAACATTTACAGACAGAGCTAGAGTTACATCTATTACCGGTATCTACATCATGTGCATGTACATAACGGGCACTGCACTGGCCGCCCGGACATACATGTAAACGACCACGCTCATGTTGAAACACTGGCGACAGAGCTACATGTACATGTACATGTACGTGTACGTGCACATGCCCGGGATACTAGTACTAGTAGTAGTGGCAGTGGCAGTAGGTAATTGCACCCAAGGGCGGTTACATACATGTAGCTCACACGGTTCACTGGGAAGTCTGGATCCAGGGAGACTGAAGATGACACACTAAACTAAGCAGCTCTGTTGCGAAGATGAATGTGATAGGACACGAGGTATCCTGCGCTCCCCCCGTTAATTCTACACTGGCTACTTCAATTAGCTGAGGGAGCATGTCTGAGGGACATTGTTGAAAGGGAAAAACAACTCTGGCCACTCTCTTCAGTATTAATTTTTCTCTTCATAAGGATGTCAGGGGCTTGCCGCTTTCTCGCTTGCTCATATTGGCACAATGGCGTGATGTGTTCAGGCACGGGTCCTGCTCGCCTGCCCTGTTTTCGCCCAGTGTACACTGTGTATCATGAGAATTCACTTGCTGGAGACAACGTGATTGATACAGTCATGTACATGTGTTCCTCCATTCTCTTTAAAAAGGCGTTTTGGTCGTTGAGCTTCCAAACATTCCGTAAAGTATTTTGACAATTTTATTATTATTATTCCACAATCACGATGACATACATGTAGTGCCAATAAGCATGTGATGCGGGCGATTTTAACCAGCCATGGTGAATTTTAGCAGAGCACTGAACAGGGCGTGTGACGGTATTCTCACTACGTATTGACGCCTCCTGCGAAGTCTCACGCACACCGTACAGGAGTTAACACCTTCCACATTACACCAGGGGGAAGCTGCCCGTGTTTAGATGACGTCAGTTGCCTTTTGTTCATTACGACAGGCTCAACCCCCGGTGTTCACTTAGGACACTACATGTGGACACATGTGTTAAGATAAACTCTGAGAAAACACCCTCTTGTCGTGATCGCATCGGCAACACAGCCATTGCACGTTTTCATTTCGGGGGGGGGGGGAGAGGTCCTTGCCAAAGACGTTTACACTTTTGTAGTGTTTTATTTTTTTTATTTCGGCCAGTCGGCTACTATCATTTCGTCTTGGGGGTTAGACAAGTGGAAGTAGCCATGTAGGGGCGTTAGCCCGCCTTTTGGCACCGGGAGTTGCAGCTCGCTCGACTTGACTCTACTGAGTGCAGAGGACCCACACCTTGATCTGGTGAGCTGCGTCGTTGGGATTTTGCAGTCAGATGTGCGACTGCGGGGCTCGAACCCACGACCTCTTGGGTCGCAGGCAAGTGCAGTACCCAATGTACTACCGGGAGCTTTTGTTGTTTGTATTCTCCTGTTGAGGGCAATCGCAGACACACCCTAGTCATTGCCACTGCCTAGTATCGGAGCGTGCGAGACTGTCCCACGTGTACAGCATATAATTATGTTCATGTACAATGTACCTGTTCGTGCAGTATGGTCTTTTTTCTTTTGTTTTCCTTTTTTTCGGGGTACGGCCTCTTTTACTGGCAAGATAAAGTCTGTAGATGTGAAAAGTAGAGGTACCATAAAAGAAAAAAATGCTGTATGCAGTATGGCTTATGATGTACAATGCACAATGTACGACCTTCGTCTCCGGGGTTCACGTCGTCGCCTCGGTGGGCTGGCAATTTGCGATGGTGTCGGCCTTGGCGTTGGCCGCTAACATCCATGCGTATGGCACAACTTGTGTGTGTGTGTGTGTGTGTGTGTGTGTGTTTGGTTTCTTTTCTTTTTCGACCTTTTCAGCTGCCATTTGCCCTGAATCATGC